>NC_081355.1:159438872-159598872 GCF_030684315.1 Stegostoma tigrinum
CTTCCATTATTCTGTAAAGTATTTTGAGATCTCTCTGTGCATATGCAGAGGTAGCAGTTCTTGCTTTCTCAGCTTTATGTCACCAGCAGAAACTACCACATCGCACTAATAACAGGAAGAGGTCATTTAATCCCTTAAACTTGTTCTACTATTCAACTGATGTGGAGGTAGCGGTGTTGGACTGCAGTGAGCAAAGTCAGAAGTCACACGGCACCAGGTTATAGTTCAACAGGTTTATTTGAAATCACAAGTTTTCAAAGCGTAGCCCCTTTGTCAGGTGACTTCTGACTTTGAACACTACTCAATTGGATCTTGGTTGATGTACAGTACAAATTCATTTAACTATCTTTCTTCACCTTTCTCAATTGGTTTATTAAAAAAAACCTATTAAGCTCAGTCCTTATTTCCTCAGAATCCACGTGTTAACTGTAAAGAAAGTTCTGAGGTTCTTGTGTGAAGGTGTGCTTTCTGATGGATGAACTCTTGACTTACAAAATTAGATCTGTTTGTTTTGAATTTCTCCACCAGAGGGAACAATTTCGTTTTATCTATTCCATCAACTGTACTGCCTGTGAATGTGTTGGAAGCAAATTCACTTTCTTATCCTTGGGTACTTAGCCAATTCCAAATTCCAAAAGGAATTGGATAAATACCCAAGAATAAGAAAATATCCAGGGCTACAGGGAAAGTGAGGGGAGTGGGTTTTCTTGCAGTTAGCCATCAAGTACAGGTTGGCGACCTTCTGTGTCCATCAGAGGCTATGCTGTTATTACTGTAAAGGTAGCAATTTTCCCAACTGTCAGGTTGATGCAAACAGAGTATGAGAAGAGGTTAATAGCTAAATGAGAACAGTTGAGAATGGTTATCCTTCAAACGAGAAGGTACACAGTACAGTTCCCCAGGAGTCGATAGCAGGACTGCTGCTTTGCTTGATTTATGTTAGTAGTCTACACTGGGGTGTACAGGGTACAATTTCAAAGTATGCAGATCAAAGAAGCCTTGGAAGCATTCTGAAATGTGAGGAAGACTGTCACTGTCCTCGAGAAACAGGTTAGTAACAAATTTTGTGAAAAAGAACTAAAAAGGTCAATGTAAAATAAAGGGTACAATTCTAAAAGGCTGATTGCTGATACGCAGCAGCATGCTAACAGCAAAATCTCTCAAATACATTTAATTAAAGGGCGATAGATATTGTACCTAATAGACAACTAAAACTGAAATAAACAAATAAAAGTATATTGGTGAAGAGAAAACAAGGGTTAAACATATATTTTCTTTTCCTTAAAGATGAAATTATATTGCACATGCACAGTTTGAAAAAAGCTGGAGGTGAGCAGTGCAGTTGGTATTCATCACAGGATCACTGGTATCAGGGCAGGAAAGGTTCAGTAAAGTGGTTAAAGAGTCTGAGAGAATTCTGGCTTTTAGAAATAAAGGCTGAGTATTAAAGCAAGGACATTATTGTGAACTTTTATAAAACACTAATTTTATTACAACTGGAGTAATGTATTCAGTTCTGGAAGGATGTGAAGGCATTAGAGAAGGCACACAGAAGATTCATGAGAAAGGTTCCAGGAATGAGGGACTTCAGTTTATAAGTTTTATAAGTTCGATGTTATAAGTTATAAGTCTGTGTTTATAAGTTCTTAAGGCTAAACAGATCAAAGGGTATGCGGAGAAAGTGGGAACAAGGTACCGAATTGGATGGTCAACCGTGATCATATTGAATGGCAGCACAGGCTTGAAGCATCAAATAGTCTACTCCTGCTCCTATTTTCTATGTTTCTATGAATTGGCTGGGTTTTTCTCCTTACAGATGAGGTGTAAAAGTATTTAAACTCATGAGGGGGGGGATCTAGTCAAAGTAAATAGAGATAAACTTCTCCCATTGGTGAAAAGATCGAGAACTAGAGTATGCCAACTTTATTGCTGACTAAAGAAGCAATGGAGACATTCGGATTAACCCTTTTATGCAGTATTTTATGAAGTGATTAGGATCTGGAATGCATGGCCTGAACATGGTTTTTAAAAGGAAATAGGAGAAGGACAGAAAATTAGCAGGGTTACAGTAAAAAGATGGCAGCAGTGCGCTTAGTTTAGCTGAGCTGCTCTTGCAAAGAGCATGGAGATAATGGCTCAAATGGACTCCTTCTGTGCTTTATGGTTCTATTCTATAATTCATTAGTTCTTTAAATAAAATCTTCCACCACTAGACGCACAGTAAGAACATCAGGAAACATGTTCTTTGACCCCATCAGTCCATGTTTGGTTTTTATCCTCACCAGCAATGGTCTATGTCCCTTTCTTGTTCCTGATACCATTTACTCCCTTTTTCCTTCAATCACTTATTTTCAAATGTTATCGCAGTCTATGCTTTAATCCTTAATTCCACAGCTCCACTATCCTGTATTACTCCATCTGTTACGTGGAAGATGGATACCAGTAATTTCTATAAACAGGTCATTGGGTGATTGATCTGTAATCCTGGCTGGTCTCCAACCTTTAAACCCCAATAAACTCAACCTCATCTGAAACTCTGCTGATGTATTCTAACATTTGTTAACTCAATTCACCCATCACTTCTGTGACCATTGACCTACAGTGAGGTACAATTTAAAATTTTCATCTTTGCTTCCAAATCCCTTCAGGGCATTGCTCTTCCAACCAAGTCTATATCATCTTAAAACCCTCTTACATATGTGCAGTCCTCCAATTTGGCCTTTTATACCAGCATGGTTATCCTCACTCAACCGTTGGTGGTACAGTGGTAATGGGAACTGCAGATGCTGGAGAATCCGAGATAACAAAGTGTAGAGCTGGATGAACAGCAGGCCAAGCAGCATCTTAGGAGCACAAAAGCTGATGTTTCGGGCCTAGAGGAGAGAAAGGTCAGCTTTTGTGCTCCTAAGATGCTGCTTGGCCTGCTGTGTTCATCCAGCTCCACACTTTGTTATCGTTGGTGGTACAGCAATGCTTTTCACTGCCTTGGCCCTATGCTTTGGAATTCCCTGCCTAAATCTCTCTAACTCTCTCACTGTTCCTATGAAACATGCTTTAAAACCTCTTTAGCTTAGCTTTCGGTCACCTGTCTTAATACCTTGGTGTCACATTTTGCCCAAAACATGCTGCTGTGAAATAGTTCGACACATTTTATTGTGTTAAAGGCACTGTGTAAATACCAGTTCTTGCTGTCATCTATTCCTGTTGTACTTATACTGTTAGCACTACCAGAAACCATTGCATGGATTTTGTTCTTAAGAACTCAAAGTATAAGATTAACCTAGGTTTCAACAAACAAAAGGTCCGCCACTGAGCCTCAGTCAGCAGACCTGGGTCAGAACTATATTCACTGCTGTATCAGTTCTTGGACTAATGAGTTACCACTGCCTGTGCGTTTTTTTTAGATGCATTGAAAAGACATAACCAGACCAAAAGCTGTGATGTCAACAACTGGATCATGCCAGTCCACCAAATTCAAGAATGGAACATTTCAGATTCACATGATCAGATTTTAAGTTCAACCCCCATAAGGAATCACATTCAACGATAAACTGACTTCAACTGCCATTAAATGAGGGGGCAGGACAGACAGGGTGTCATGGGACTTCTGTTGTTGACTTGCTCTCCTGTCATTCAAGGCTCTGTACTGGAACCATAGGGTGAACAATATTTCTTTCCCCTTTCTCCTCTTAGGTCCACCATAACCAAATACATTCCCTCTTCCATCTGCCTCACACTGAGTGGCCATTTGTCACACATTATCCCAGGCAGCAATATGACTGGCAGGAGCATCACAGCCAAGCCTGATCTTGGTGGAGTGGGCGTTATTGCTGAGTGAACCAGGAGCTTATACTGAAGTACGGTCTGCTAGGGAGGACAGTAGGCGCCCAACTACTGCCCTCCTGAGAACTGATTAACAATCAGCATGGAGCAGGAACCAAACTCAGAACTTTGTGGTCTCTACAGCTCAGTGTAGTAGGGGTGATGCAGCGAGGGTTTCTGCATTTCTTCAAACAGAACAGGAGTTTGGTGTGTATGATGAAAACACAAACCAACCTTACCTGTATATCCTATTTTCTCAAAGCTCAGTAAGTTGAAAATGCTATTGTAGAGCTGCATCTCCTTCTTGTGGTTTTGGTCCATTTCATCCAGGATTTCCATCAGCTCATTGCCTGTCTTGGTTGGGTGGCCACACTCCCCCTCATGAGCAGTTAGCTCATGGAATGGCCCCTGCCATGGACATCCAATCCGCTTATATTTACACAGAGTTACTCTAGAATAGGAAGGGCAGGGAGGAAAACAATGCAGCAGGTTAAACAGAGTTTAAACAGGCTCAAACAAACAGAGTGACTGGCATTTCTAACACACCATTCACGCAATCAGGATGCTCCAAACCCATCAGTTCTGTATGCAGTACTGGTTACCACACTTTAGCAAAGGTGAGAAAGTCATCATGGTGCTCCGATTTACCTAAATGGCTCCAGTGATGGGAAGATTTTGGTTACAAGGTTAGAGTGGAAAGAGTGGAGCAGACTTCTTGGAGTAACGAAGATTGACAGAAGATTTGATTGAGGTGCACAAGATTTTCACAGGCTTGGCCAAGATAAACACAGAAAAACTTTTCCTTTAGTTAATGGCACAATGACCGGAGAACACGGATATAAGATTTTGGGCTCAAAATATAGGGGGATTGTGAGGAAGAATTTTCTTACACAATGTGTGGTAACGAGCTACAACTCACTGTTTTTATTCATTCATGGGATGAGGGCATCGCTGACTAGGCCAGCATTTATTGCCCTTCCCTAATTGTCTAGAGAGTAATTGAGAGTCAACCACATTGCTGTGGATCTGGAGTCACACCCAGGCCAGACCAGGTAAGATATCCTTAGATAACAAGGTGTAGAGCTGGATGAACACAGCAGGCCAAGCAGCATCAGAGGTGCAGGAAAGTTGACGTTTTGGGCCTAGACCCTTCTTCAGAAAAGGGGAAGGGGAAGGGGGTTCAGAAATGAATAGGGAGAGAGGGGGAGGCAGATAGAAAATAGTTGGAAGAGAAGATAGGTGCAGAGGAGACATACAGGTCAAAGACATGGGGGTGAAGCCAGTAAAGGTGAGTGTAGGTGGGGACTTAGGGAGGGGAATAGGTCAGTCCGGGGAGGACGGACATGTCAAGGGGGAGGGATGAGGCTAGTGGGTAGGAATTGGGGTGGAGCTTGAGGTGGGAGGAGTGGAAAGGTGGGAGGAAGGACAGGCTAGGGAGGCAGGGACAAGCTGTGCTGGTTTTGGGATGCGGTAGCCAGAGGGGATGCTTCTAACTCCTTCCCAAAATCCACAAATCTGACTGCCCTGGTTGACCCATTGTCTCTGCCTGCTCCTGCCCCACTGAACTTATCTCTAGTTATCTCAACTCCACTTTCTTCCCCTCGGTCCACCAACTCCTCACCTACGTCTGTGACACCACTCATGCTCTCTACCTCCTCCAAAACTTCTGATTCCCTGGTCCCCAGCACCTTATCTTTACCATGGGCGTCGAGTCCCTATTCACCTGCATTCCCCATGCAGATGGCCTAAAGACCCTCCGCTTCTTCCTGTCCTGGAGGCCCAACCAGTCCCACTCCACTGACACACTCGTCCGCTTAGCCGAACTTGTCCGTACCTTTAAGGACTTCCCTTTCAATTCCTCCCACTTCCTACAAACAAAGGGGGTGGCCATGGGTACCCGCATGGGCCCAAACTATGCTTGCTTCTTTGTAGGTTACGTGCAACAATCCTTCTTCCGTAGCTACACTGGCCCTAAACCCCACCTCTTCCTCCGTTACTGTATCGTTGATGACTGTATCTGCACCACCTCGTGCTCCCACAAGGAGCTTGAACAGTTCATCCACTTCACATATTCCTTCCATCCTAACTTTAAGTTCACCTGGGCCATCTCTGAAACCTCTCTCTCCTTCCTGGATCTCTCTGTTTCCATCTCTGGAAACCGAAACCGATATCCATTTCAAGCCCACCGACTCCCACAGCTACCTAGAATACACATCTTCCCAGCCATCTTCTGGCAAAAATGCCATCCCCGATTCCCAACTCCTTCGCCTCTGCCGCATCTGCTCCCAGGATGAGGCATTCGACTCCCGAACATTTCAGACGTCCTCGTTTTTCAAGGACCGCAACTTCCCCCACTGAGTGGTCGAGAACCCCCTTGACTGTGTATCTCACATTTCCCGCAACTCATCCCTCACGCCCCCACCCCACAATAACAACCAAAACAGAATCCCTCTTGTCCTCACATACCACCCCACCAACCTCCAGATCCAACACATCATCCTCCGACACTTCCACCATCTGCAATCCGACACCACCACCAAAGACATTTTTCCCTCCCCACCTCTATGTGCTTTCCAAAGGGACCACTCTCCCCATGACTCCCTTGTCTGCTTCACACACCCCTCCAGCCCCACCATACCCGGCGCATTTCCCTGCAACCGCAGGAAGTGCTACACTTGCCCCTACGCCTCCTCCCTTACCCCCATCCCAGGTCCCAAGAAGACCTTCCACATGAAGCAGATGTTCACCTGCACAGCTGCTAACGTGGTATAGTCCATCTGCTGTTCCCGTTGTGGCCTCCTCTACATCGGCGAAACCAAGCGGAGGCTTGGGGACCGCTTTGTGGAACACCTATGCTCGGTTCACGCGAAACAACTGCACCTCCCAGTTGCAAACCATTTCAACTCCCCCTCCCATTCCGCAGACGACATGTCCATCATGGGACTCCTGCAGTGTCACAATGATGCCACCTGAAGGTTGCAGGAACAGCAACTCATATTCTGCTTGGGAACCCTGCAAACCAATGGTATCAATGTGGACTTCATTAGCTCAAAAGCTCCCCTCCATCTACTAGCACAGCTTGACCCTGCCTCCCTAACCTGTCCTTCCTCCCACTTTTCCCCTCCTCCCACCTCAATCCCCACCCCACCTCCTCCCTACTAGCCTCATCCCGCCCCTTTGGCCTGTCTATCCTCCCTGGACTGACCTATCCCATGCCTAACTCCCCACCTACACTCACCTTTACTGGCTCCACCCCTGCCTCTTTGGCCTGTCTGTCTCCTCCCCTGTCACTTACCTTATCCTCAATCTTCTCAATCCGCTTCCCTTTCTCTCTCTATTTATTTCAGAACCCCCTTCCCCTCCCCTATTTCTGAAGAAGGGTCTAGGCCCGAAACGTCAGCCTTCCTGCTCCTCTGATGCTGCTTGGTCTGCTGTGTTCATCCAGCTCTACACCTTGTAATCTCAGATTCTCCAGCATCTGCAGTTCCTACTATCTCTAAAATATCCTTACATGCCTTAATTCCCTAAAGTACATTAGTAAATCAAGATAACAAAATGTGAGGCTGGATGAACACAGCAGGCCAAGCAGCATCTCAGGAGCACAAAAGCTGACGTTTCGGGCCTAGACCCTTCATCAGAGAGGCCTCTCTGATGAAGGGTCTAGGCCCGAAACGTCAGCTTTTGTGCTCCTGAGATGCTGCTTGGCCTGCTGTGTTCATCCAGCCTCACATTTTGTTATCTTGGATTCTCCAGCATCTGCAGTTCCCATTATCTCTGATACTACATTAGCAAATCAGATGGGTTTTCCCCTGACAATTGACAATGGACTAATTCCAGATTTAAAAAAGACTTGAAATCAAATTTCGCTGTGACTGTAGTGGGATTTGAATCCAGGTCCCAAGAATACTTCCTGGGCCTCTAGGTTAACAATACAGCAAGAATACCAATAGGCCATTGCCTCCAAGGTTTACAGTACATTTGTAGCTCGGGTTGTAGATGTTGTGGTTGGTTGGCTCGCCGAGCTGGTTCATTGTTTTTCTGCAGACATCTCATTACTCTGCTGGGTAACATAATCAGCGCAGCCTTCGATGAAGCGCTGTTGTGCTTTCCCGCCTGGCATTTAAACTCTGGAGTCTGTTCAGCTGGATTGCCTCACTTCTGGTTTTCCTTCACAATGGAGTGCATATGGGGTTGAGCTTTCTGTGTTTGATTGGGACAAGCAAAGCAGAGGCAAGCACACGAGTTCCTAAAAACCTGGTGCTCCATGAAGAAAGCCACCAACAAACTCATAGAACGCCACCCCATATACACTCAATTGCGAAGGAAAACCAGAAGTGAGGTAACCCAGCTCAATGGACTCCAGAGTTTAAAAACCAGGCGAGAAAACACACCGACACTTTATCGGAGGCTGCACTGATGATGTTACCCAGCAGAGTAATGAAACGTCTGTGGAACAACAAACCAGCTCGGCGGGTCATTGCCTCCCTTTAAGGATGGAGATACTTACGAAGTCCCTTTCACAATCTCAGGATGTCACAAAGTAAATTAAATACTTTTGAACTGCAGTCACTATTGGAACGTAGGGACACATGGCAGCTAAGGTATATACAGTAAAGCCCCACAATCAGCAATTTGATCATGGTCAAATAATCTTTTTTGATGACAATAGCACTCCAGGTGAGGTCAGTATGGTAAGGAGTAACAAAGAGGCAGTTCATTAACTGAGATGAGATGTGAATAACCACATTCTGGGTATGTTGCGAGTTAGGATGGTGCATCTTGTGGCATTGGTAAGAAGGCATTAAATAAATCATGTCTCCAGAAACCATACCAACATCTCACATTCGACAAATTAATCCAACCAATGCAGTCCCTAGGGCAGTGTGGAGCTTATGACAGATCCCACTGCTCCCAGGTGCCTACTGTTCCAGCACAGGGCTTTCCAGAGTATGGAGCCGAGGGCAGTCTCCTTGGTTGCTCTATTGGAAATACAACGGAGCACAATGTGCTAAATGTGTCAAATTGTCCATTTTGATAGAGGCAGAAAGAGTACAAGAGCTCATTATCTAAATGGTGAGAGGTTGTAAAACTCTGAAATGCAGTGAACTGGATGACCTGGTATACAAACTACAGCTTAGTATGCAGGTACAGCAAATTAGAATGCATACAGCAAATAATCAGGAAAGCTATTGGAATGTCATATTTCATTGCAAGGGGAATTAAATGTAAGCGTAGGGAGGTTATGCTTCAGTTATACAGGGCATTGGTAAGATTGCATCTGGAGTACTGTGTATAGTATTGGTCACTGTACTTACAGAAGGATGTTAATGTGTTGGAAGCAGTTCAGAGAAAGTTTACAAGGCTAACACTGGGAATGAGTGGATTGCCATATGAGGAAAGATAAGACAGGCTAGGTGTAGAACTGGGGTCATAGTTTAGAAATAGGGGAGCACTCACTTAAAACACAAATGACAAAACAGTTTTCTTCTCTCAGAGAGTTGTGAATTCCCTTCCTTAAAAGCACTGGGTGTAGAATTTCTAAACATTTTTAAGACAGAGGAAAATAGATTCTTGATTATCAAGGCAATGCAAGGCCAATGGCGACATGCAGGAATGTAGAGTTAAAATCACATCAGTTATGGTCTTATTGTATGGTGGAGCAGGTTCAATGGGTCAGTTGGCTTACTCTTGTTCCTTGACTGTATGATCAAATGTAGCTAAGGAACAGCTCTGAATTCCTGTCATCTGAATGCCGACAGGCTAAACCACTGACAATTCCAACGAGTACAGGTTAACCCGTCTGCCATCTCAGAGTAGAGGTCCACTCACATTCTCATTCTGTAAACTTATAAATACTGCAAATTTGCAAATAGAAATAAAAGCAAGCAAGAGGGTATGAATAAGTTAATAAGACAGAAGTGAAGAATCTCAACTCAAGGAGTATAACCCAAATGTATTCAGTGGGATAGTGACATGACAGAGCCAGGCTAGCATTGACAATATCACACGAAACTAATCAGTAACAGATAAATATTCGCTGACTTGTGTTGAGTGATGGATCAAGCAATATTTAGAGAAAAGCACATAGAATACTTCATTGTCAGATTTTTAAAACATCAAAACACTGAACAATATTATCTCCTTTTTCTTGCCCATCTGGAGAAACACCATCTTTCACAGTATGAAAAGCAGAATGGGACAATAATAAACAGTTAGTTTGTTGGCACGGAAGCTATTCAGCCAGACTCATACATGAATTACTAAAGATGGTGTTCAAGTCTCTATTTTGTGATGTATTTTAAGCACTGTAAACAGAAGGATTACAGATCCAGTTCTATAATGTACTGGTAGTTTGAAGCTAAATTATATGCTGAATTTCACAGTATATCATTTCAAACTTCCTAGTGGAATTTATTTTTTGTTTTCATGCTGCAAATGATGTTGGCAAGGCTGACAATTATATTGCCCATCCCTGAGGTGTGACAGGCTTTTTCCCAGAAATGTTGCAGACTGTGTGGTAACATTGCTCCCAAGTCATTAGAAGGTACAGCACAAAGGGAAGGCGTTCAGTCCATCTTGTCTTTGGAAGAACTACATAATTATATCCACTCCCAGATGTTTAGTCCCCTTATCCTGTGTTTTTTCAAGTATTTCTGCAATTTACATTTAGAAGTTATTATTTTGAATTGGTGTTAACATCTTTTCAGACAACGTGTTCCAGATAATTATTAATTGGTTATGTAGAGAAAATCCACTTCATGTTCCGTCTGAGTGAAGAAGGTTACCTCAGAGTATAACGGGATCTTGGTCAGTTGGGCCAACGGGTCAATGAGTGGCAAACAGAGTTTAATTTAGATAAATGTGAGATGCTGAATTTTAAAAAGGCAGAACAGGGCAGGACTCATACACTTATTGGTAAGGTCCTGGGGAGTGTTGCTGAGCAAAGAGACCTTGGAGTGCAGGTTCATAGTTCCTTGAAAGTGCAGGCACGGGCAGACAGGATAGTGAAAAAGATATTTGGTATATTGCCTTTATTGGTCAATGCATTGAGTATAGGAGTTGGGAGGTCATGTGTGGCTATACAGGACACTAGTTAGGCCACTTTTGGAATTTTGCATGCAATTCCGAGCTTCCTGCTATAGGAAAGATGTTGTGAAACTTAAGAGGGTTCAGGAAAGAATTATAAGCATGTTGCCAGGGTTGGAGGGTTTGTTCTCCTGGGAGAGGCTGAATAGGCTGAGCTATTTTCCCTGGAGTAACGAAGGCTCAGGAGTGGCCTTATAGAAGTTTATAAAATAATGAGGGTCACGGATAAGGTGAATAGACAAGGTCTTTTCTCCAGGGTGGAGGAGTCCAAAACTAGATGGCATAGGTTTCAGGTGAGAGTGGAAAAGATTTAAAAGGGGCAACTTCTTCAGGCAGAGGGTGGTGCGTGTATGGAATGAGATGCCAGAGGAAGTGATCGAAGCTGGTACAATTTACATTTAAAAGGCATCTGGATGGGTATAAGAATAGGAACGTTAGGCAGGATATAGGCCATACATTGGCAAACGGGACTAGATTTATTTAGGATGTTTGGTTGGCATTGATGAGTTAGACTGAAGGGGCTGTTTCCATATTGTACAGTTCCATAACTCCATGATTCTTTTACTAATTATTTTAAATCTGTGCCCTCTGCCACTGGCAACACTTGTTCCCTTATCTACCAAAGCTTTACATAATTTTGATTCATTTTATTTAATTTCCTCCTCAACCTTTTTTATTGAAGTATTTCCTTCTTCTACATATAAGGAAAATCCTGACAAATCTCTTGAATTCCCTGTTTCCTGTAGTTGAGAAAATCGTCCCAGAGACAGTGTGGCCTTTGAACTTCCACGGGAAGATCTGACATGGATTATGTTTCCAGACAAATCCAAGCAGAACACCAACAATACCACCAGAAACTCTTTATTTTATTCATCCACCTGACAAAGGCATTTGACTCAGTAAATGGGGTGAAGTTCTGAGTAGAGATCTGGATGTCCAAGAAACTTCAGCACAGCGACATCATCGTTTCATGATCATATGGGTGCAACTATCTTGAACAGGAGACAGTAAGGACTGCAGATGCTGGAAAGCTAGAGTCAATAAATATGGAGCTGGAAAAGCACAGCAGGTCAAGCAGCAAGCAAGGAGCAGTGGGAAGCCCATGTTTCAGGCTGAAACCCTTTGTCAAAATAGTCCCTTCAAAATATTGATAAGTGTCTGGCAAGGCTATGTGACAGGCCACATTCTATTTACAATCCACCTATTATTGACCAAGAGAGTGTTGCTATCAATCGTTCAGATTGGCAACAACTTCCCCATCAAGTTGCATTGTGTTTTGAGTCATAATTCCATAAGGCAGGGTGGTGGCAGAGATAGTAAACCTACATAGCAGGTTTTGCACACTAGATCTCAATAACCCATGCGACAGTTTGGCCCAGTTGCTCAAAAACCTAGGGTTGAGAATTGTCCCCATTCAGTCACATGAAGACCTACAAGAGAGAACTGCAACCGATTTGTAGGACTATACAATGCAGAGGAGGCACTACAGCAAGTATGCAATGACCCTATTTACACTAGTCCCACTTATCAGCTCTTGGCCCATAGCCTTAAATGTTATGCCATTTCAAGTGCTCATTCTCACACTTCTTAAAGACTATAGAGAAGATGTCACCTCAAATACAGGGAAAGGGGACAAACCTCCTCTGCTTAAAGAACAAACCCAGCTTCTCTAGTCTCTCCACATAATAAAAAGTATATATTTCATGAATCTCTGAAATTTTTCTAATGGTTTAAGGAGGAGAATCCAGGATATTGACCCAGTGACAGGGAGTAAGTGTTCAGTTTGGAACAGCACGGAAGGAACCTTGTAGATAAGGGTGTTCAGTTGACCATGCCGCATTTACTGCACTCTTTGTGAGTTATAACCACAATATGACAGGTGAGAACAAGGAATTGAGTTTGCCATACATTTCATGCCAAAAGCTCCAACTTGTTGCTGCTGAGTTTCGTGTATGTTCTTTGGTCAGCATTCATCCAGGAAAGCAGATATGATCTAGCAACAACATGTTCAAAACCTGGGTAAGCTTCAGCTCTCAAGTACAATTGTTAAATTAAAGTGGGACTTTTACTCACATTGAGCAGTGATCCAATGGATGAGGCACTGTACCTGGATATATATGTGTGGAACCGCAGGAGATGGGTGAGATCCTCAATAAATATTTCTCCTCTGTTTACTGTGGAGAAAGACATGAAGACTTGGCAACTTGGGGAAGTTAGTGACGATATCTTGGGGACAGTCCATATCTTAGTAGAGGTGGTGTTGGAAGTGTTAGAATGTGTGAACGTGGATAAATCTACTGGTCCTGACCATGGAAATCCAAAAATCCTGCAAGAGGCTAGAGAAGAAATTGCAGGGGGCCCTGGCTGATATATTTCCATCATCGTTAGCCACTGGTGAGATCTCAGATGACTGCATGGTAGTGAATGTTGCATCTCTGTTCAAGAAGGGCTGCAAAGAAAAACCTAGAAACTACAGACCAAGAAGCCTAATATCCATGGTAGCTAAGTTACTTGAGAAGATTCTGAGGCATTTGGGAGACAGGGTTTGATTAGGAGTATTCAGCGTGGCTTTGTGCATGGGAGACTAAGCCTTTCAAATTTGTTAGAGTCCTTCGATAAAGATTGATAAGGCCTGGGCAGTGGACGTAGTCTATATAGATTTCAGTAAGGCCTTTGATTAGGTTCTACATGGTAGGCTGCTTTGAAAAGTTAGATTGCACAGAATCCAGGCAGAGCTGGCAATTGGATACACAACTAGCTTGATGGTAGGAAGCAGAGAGTAATAGTGGAAGGATGCTTGTCACACTGGAGAACTATGACTAGTGATGTACCTCAGGGGCTGATGCTGGGCCCATTGCAGTTTATTATCGATATCACTGATTTGGATGAAAATGTACAAGGCATCATTAGTAAGTCTGCAGATGACACTAAAATAGCGGTATCATGGACAGTGAGGAAGGTTATCAGAAACTGCAGCAGGATCTTGATCAGCTGGGAAAGTGGGCTCAGAAATGGCAAATGGAGTTTAATATAGATAAGTGTGGGGTGTTGCATTTTGGAAAGTCAAATCCAGGTAGGAGTTTCATTGTAAATGGTAGGGCCTTAAGGAGTGTAGTGGAACAGAGGGACTTTGGAGTTCATGCACACGATTCTCTGAAAATGGAGTCACAAGTAGACAGGGCAGTGAAGAAGGTTTTTGATGCACCGGCCTTCATCAGTCAGGGCACTGAGTACAGGAGTTGGGAAGTTATGTTGCAGTTCTACAGAATGTTGGGGAGGCTGCACTTGGGAGTATTGAGTTCAGTTTTGGTCACCTTACTGTAGCAAGGATATTATTAAACTGGAATGAGTGCAGAAGAAATTTACAAGGATATTGCCAGGATTCAAGGGACTGAGTTATAGTGAGAGGTTGGACAAGCTAGCACCTTTCTTCTTTAGGGTTTAGGAGACTGAGTTGGGGGGGGGGGATCTTATAGAAGTGTGTAAGATCATGAGAGGCATGTAAAGGGCAAATGCAGTCGGGGCTTTTTCCCCAGAGTTGGAATTGAGGACTAAAAAGGATATCAGTTTAAGGTAAGGGGGGGGGGGAAATACATTGAGAATCTGAGGGACAACGTTTTTACACAAAGGACGGTATGCATATGGAATGAGCTGCCAGCGGAAGTGGTGAGGCAGGTACATTAACAACATTTAAAAGGCATTTGGATGAATACATGGATGGGAAATGTTTAGAAGTATTTGGGCCACATGCAGGGAAATGGTGTTGGACTCTATGACAAATAGACTGTGGCACAGAAATATTGTAGAGCAGGAAGGAAATAATTCTCAATCCTTAAATTAGTTATTCACTAATTTCTGTTTATTCATTCATGGGATGCCGGCATCAGTGCCGCTGGTGAGGCCAACCCTAGTTTCCCCTGAAAAAGTGGTGGTGATCTGCCTTCTTGAACTGTTACAGCCCGTTTGGTGTAGATATGCCCACATGTTCATCAGGGAGAGAATTCCTGGAACTTGATATAATGACAGGAGGAACGGTGACATATTTCAAAGGCGAAATGGCGATGTATGGAGGATAACTTACAGGTAATAGTTTTCCCATGTACCTGCTGCCCTTGTTCTCCTAGATGAGAGAAGATTGTAGAAGGTGGCAGCCTTTTAGAAGTAAGGAACCTTTCTTTGGCCTTACAGAGTTTCTGCGGTGCATTTTATAAATGGTACACATCACATCGATTGGTGAAGGGAATGAATGCTTGTGGTTGTGTACTGATGTGCTGCTGTATTCAGGTGGTTCAAGTTTCTTCAGTGTGTTACACTCAATCAAACAAGTAGAGTCACAATCTTGATGTGTGCCTTGCAGATGATGGACAAGCTTTGGGAAGGGAGTTACTTATGCAATATTCCTGACCTCTGGCCTGTTGTTATAGCCACAGTATTTATATGGTTAGTCCAGCTAATTTTCTGCTCGATGGTCACCCTTAGAGTGTTGACAGTGGGTGATTCAGTGATGGCAGCGGTGGAACGTCAAGAGGTGAGAGCTAAATTCCCTCTTGTTGGAGACGGTCATTGCCAGGCATTTGAATATCACAGTTGTTAACCTGCCACTTGTGAGCCTAATCTTGGATACTGTACAGGCCTTGCTGTATTTGGACAATGATTGGTTCAGTATCTGAAGGGTCATGAATGATGCTGAATATTGAGTAATCACAAGCAAACATCCCCACTTCTGCCCTTATCATCGATGGAAGACAACTGATGAAAATGGCTGAGCTGAGGACGCTATCTCAAGCAACTCCTACTCACATGTCCTGGCGTTGAGATAACAGATCGCAAACAACCGCAGCTAGTGGACAGTATATTTCCCCCCTCAATTCCCATTTAGTATCGTGTTGCTCGGGTTTCTTGATGCCACTGGTCAGAGTAATCCAAAGTCAGAATGAGATAGACTAGAGATAATAGGAACTGCAGATGCTGGAGAATCCAAGATAATAAAATGTGAGGCTGGATGAACACAGCAGGCCAAGCAGCATCTCAGGAGCACAGAAGCTGACGTTTCGGGCCTAGACCCTTCGGGCCTAGACCCTTCATCAGAGAGGGGGATGGGGAGAGGGAACTGGAATAAATAGGGAGAGAGGGGGAGGCGGACCGAAGATGGAGAGTAAAGAAGATAGGTGGAGAGAGTATAGGTGGGGAGGTAGGGAGGGGATAGGTCAGTCCAGGGAAGACGGACAGGTCAAGGAGGTGGGATGAGGTTAGTAGGTAGATGGGGGTGCGGCTTGGGGTGGGAGGAAGGGATGGGTGAGAGGAAGAACAGGTTAGGGAGGCAGGTACAGGTTGGACTGGTTTTGGGATGCGGTGGGTGGAGGGGAAAAGCTGGGCTGGTTGTGTGGTGCAGTGGGGGGAGGGGACGAACTGGGCTGGTTTAGGGATGCAGTTGGGGAATGGGAGATTTTGAAACTGGTGAACTTCACGTTGATACCATTAGGCTGCAGGGTTCCCAGGCGGAATAGGAGTTGCTGTTCCTGCAACCTTCGGGTGGCATCATTGTGGCACTGCAGGAGGCCCATGATGGACATGTCATCTAAAGAATGGGAGGGGGAGTGGAAATGGTTTGTGACTGGGAGGCGCAGTTGTTTGTTGCGAACTGAGCGGAGGTGTTCTGCAAAGCGGTCTCCAAGCCTCCGCTTGGTTTCCCCAATGTAGAGGAAGCCATACCGGGTACAGTGGATGCAGTATACCACATTGGCAGATGTGCAGGTGAACCTCTGCTTAATGTGGAATGTCATCTTGGGGCCTGGGATAGGGGTGAGGGAGGAGGTGTGGGGGCAAGTGTAGCATTTCCTGCGGTTGCAGGGGAAGGTGCCGGGTGTGGTGGGGTTGAAGGGCAGTGTGGAGCGACCAAGGGAGTCACGGAGAGAGTGGTCTCTCCGGAAAGCAGACAGGGGTGGGGATGGAAAAATGTCTTGGGTGGTGGGGTCGGATTGTAGATGGCGGAAGTGTCGGAGGATGATGCGTTGTATCCGGAGGTTGGTGGGGTGGTGTGTGAGAACGAGGGGGATCCTCTTTGGGTAGTTGTGGCGGGGGCGGGATGTGAGGGATGTGTTGCGGGAAATTCGGGAGACGCGGTCAAGGGCGTTCTCGATAACTGTGGGGGGAAAGTTGCGGTCCTTGAAGAACTTGGACATCTGGGATGTGCAGGAATGGAATATCTTATCGTGGGAGCAGATGCGGCGGAGGCGGAGGAATTGGGAATAGGGGATGGAATTTTTGCAGGAGGGTGGGTGGGAGGAGGTGTATTCTAGGTAGCTGTGGGAGTCGGTGGGCTTGAAATGGACATCAGTTACAAGCTGGTTGCCTGAGATGGAGACTGAGAGGTCCAAGAAGGTGAGGGATGTGCTGGAGATGGCCCAGGAAAACTGAAGGTTGGGGTGGAAGGTGTTGGTGAAGTGGATGAACTGTTCAAGCTCCTCTGGGGAGCAAGAGGCGGCGCCGATACAGTTATCAATGTACTGGAGGAAGAGGTGGGGTTTGGGGCCTGTGTAGGTGCGGAAGAGGGACTGTTCCCAGGTCCCAAGATGACATTCCACATTAAGCAGAGGTTCACCTGCACATCTGCCAATGTGGTATACTGCATCCACTGTACCCGGTGTGGCTTCCTCTACATTGGGAAAACCAAGCGGAGGCTTGGAGACCGCTTTGCAGAACACTTCTGCTCAGTTCGCAACAAACAACTGCGCCTCCCAGTCGCAAACCATTTCCACTCCCCCTCCCATTCTTTAGATGACATGTCCATCATGGGCCTCCTGCAGTGCCACAATGATGCCACCCGAAGGTTGCAGGAACAGCAACTTATATTCCGCCTGGGAACCCTGCAGCCTAATGGTATCAATGTGGACTTCACCAGCTTCAAAATCTCCCCTTCCCCAGCTGCATCCCTAAACCAGCCCAGTTCGTCCCCTCCCCCCACTGCACCACACAACCAGCCCAGCTTTTCCCCTCCACCCACCGCATCCCAAAACCAGTCCAACCTGTACCTGCCTCCCTAACCTGTTCTTCCTCTCACCCATCCCTTCCTCCCACCCCAAGCCGCACCCCCATCTACCTACTAACCTCATCCCACCTCCTTGACCTGTCTGTCTTCCCTGGACTGACCTATCCCCTCCCTACCTCCCCACCTATACTCTCTCCACCTATCTTCTTTTCTCTCCATCTTCGGTCCGCCTCCCCCTCTCTCCCTATTTATTCCAGAACCCTCAACCCATCCCTCTCTCTGATGAAGGATCTAGGCCCGAAACATCAGCTTCTGCGCTCCTGAGATGCTGCTTGGCCTGCTGTGTTCATCCAGCCTCACATTTTATTATTATGAGATAGACTACACTGGACTAAGACAGAAACAGTGTGCATATCAGGAAATTTGGGTCAAAGTGGGAATTTAACTGGCAAATTTTTTGCAAGTTTAATTGTAGCGTTAAGAACCAGAATCAGAACTAGAGTCATAGGAAGTTAAAATAACATTATTAAAAAGCCGTCTCAAAGTGGTAGTTATCTGTCAAATACCTGAAATTTCTTGCGTAAATTAAGTGTTGACTACGGTAGCAGCAAATTGAAAAGGTCACTAGAGCTGTCTATATATGGGGATGTTCAAAGCAAATGGTCAATGTATAACAAATACTTAAGATTGAGACTTTGCCCGAGTGAGACTGAATAAGTGAATGACAGTAACAAGGTCAGCCAACTGGCCCTAAAAGAATGTCAATGCCCTAACTGGACCAGATTAACAGCCGCAATCAGGGAACTCATATTCTCTGAGGTCCAGCTGGCTGACCTTGTTATTGTCATTCACTTATTCAGTAGGTTAGTAAATTTGCAGAAGACACTAAGGTCGGTGGAGTTGTGGATAGTGACGAAGGATGCTGTAGGTTGCAGAGAGACATAGATAAGCTGCAGATCTGGGCTGAGAGGTGGCAAATGGAGTTTAATGTGGACAAGTGTGAGGTGATGCACTTTGGTAGGAGTAACAAGAAGGCAAAGTACAGGGTTAATGGTAAGATTCTTAGTAGTGTAGATGAGCAGTGAGATCTCGGTGTCCATGTACACAGATCCTTGAAAGTTGCCACCAAAGTTGACAGGGCTGTTAAGAAGGCATACAGTGTTTTAGCTTTTATTCATACAGGGATCAAGTTCCGGAACCAAGAGGTTATGCTACAGCTGTACAAAACTCTGGTGCGGCCGCACTTGGAGTATTGTGTACAGTTCTGGTCACCGCATTATAAGAAGGATGTGGACGCTTTGGAAAGGGTGCAGAGGAGATTTACCAGGATGTTGCCTGGTATGGGGGGAAGGTCTTACGAGGAAAGGCTGAGGGACTTGAGGCTGTTTTCATTAGAGAGAAGAAGGTTGAGAGGTGACTTAATTGAAACATATAAAATAATCAGAGGGTTAGATAGCGTGGATACGGAGAGCCTTTTTCCTAGGATGGTGACGGCGAGCACGAGGGGGCATAGCTTTAAATTGAGGGGTGAAAGATATAGGACAGATGTCAGAGGTAGTTTCTTTACTCAGAGAGCAGTAAGGGAATGGAATGCTTTGCCTGCAACGGTAGTAGATTCGCCAACTTTAGGTACATTTAAGTCGTCATTGGATAAGCATATGGAAGTACATGGAATAGTGTAAGTTAGATGGGCTTGAGGTCGGTATGACAGGTCGGCACAACATCGAGGGCCGAAGGGCCTGTACTGTGCTGTAATGTTCTATGTTCTAATCATTACAAATCAACTGGGAATTTGGGTCAAAGTAGGAAAAGAAGCAATAATTGAGTCATTTCACAATAGTAGTGCCAGCAGCATGACTTCGAATCCAGGTGCTCACAATCTATGGCAACGATTTGGAGATAGGGACTAAATGTCATATTTTCAAATTTGTAAATGATATAAAACTAAATGGTTGTGTGCTGTGAGAGGTCAAGCAGCTTCAGTAGGATTTCAACAAGCTTAATGAATCAGCAAGAATTCCTCAAGGTAATGTCCTAGGCTCAGCGATCTTCAGCAGCTCCATCAACAACCTACCCACCATCAGAAGGTAAGAAATAGGGATATGACTGCACAATATTCAGTACCATTCACAAGTCCTCAGATACTGCACATTCAAATAAAACAAGACCTAGGTGATATTCAGCTTGGGCTGAAAAGTGGCAAGTAAGATTTGTGCCACACAAGTATCAGGCAGTGAGCATTTTCAATGAGAAATTGATGTTCAATGTGTTACCATCTCTGAATTCCCCACTATCAACAGCCTGGGATTACCATTAACCAGAAACTCAACTCACCACATAAACAGTGAGGCTAAGAATACCGCAGTGAGTAGCTCCTGGTTCCCAAAAACCAGTCCATTATCCCTAAGGCACAAGTCAACAGTGTGATGGAATACTCCTCACTTAACTGGATTGGCACAGCTCCAACAACAATCAAAATGATCAACATCATCCAAGGCAAAGCAGCCTGGTTGATTGGCACTACATCCACAAATATCTACACCCTCTACCACCAATGCTCAGTAGCAACATTGTACATATTTCCAAGATGTACTGCAGAAATTTACCGAAGATCCTCAAACAGCACCTTCCAAACCCACGACCACTTCAATCTAGAAGTACATGGGGAGCAAATACATGGGAACATCACCAGCTGCAAGTTCCCCTTTAAATGTGAGGTTATCTACTTTTGTGGGTGGAACGGATGTGTACAATATTTCTTGAATAGTATGAGATTGGAAAGTTCTGAGGAAGGGTCACCAGACCCAAAACATTAACTCTGTTTTTCTCCTCCACAGGTACTGCCAGACTTGCTGAGCTTTTCCAGCAACTTTGTTTTTGTTCCTGACTTACAGCATCCGCAGTTCTTTTGGTTTTTATGAGATTGGGAAGTGTACATGTATGAAGTGGCCTATGTGCGCTTGTCGTAAGTCACTGAAAGCAAAACCATGTGGTTCACAAATGCCTCCTACGGAAGGAAATCTGTCATCCTTACTTCGTCTGGCCACTGGCCAGGCCACCTGGCATCAACCCAGCTATGACTAGAATGGTAAATACAGCCCTGTTGATCCTGCAAAGTCCTCCCCTGTCAACGTTTGAGAATTCCTGCCAAATTTGGAAAAGCTGTCTAAGAGTAGTGAAGAAACAGCTCGACAGACTTTTCACAGAAACACTGCTTACATGAAAAGATCCTAAACATCACTATCCTGACCGACTGGAGGTGACGGCACAATGGTATTCTGTTGGAAAGGATTTGTTTACCCTCAGAGTCCTCAGCATTGTCTCATGGCATCAGCTCAGATTAGACACGGAAACCTTCTGCTGATTATCACATTCTTGCCTGGGAAGGTGACGCCCTAGTGGTATTATTGCTGGATTGTTAATCCAGATTACATTCCAGGGACCCGGGTTCAAATCCCACCACGGCAAATGGTGGAATTTGAATTCAATAAGATGTCTGTAATTAGGAGTCTAATGATGACTGTGAATCCATTTGTTAGGCAAAACCCATCTGATTCACTAATGTCCCGTTAGGGAAAGAAACTGGCCACGTGATTTCAGACCCACAGCAATGTGGTTGACTCTTAACTGCCCCTGGTCAATTAGGGATGGGCAATGAATATGATGCCCTCATCCTGTGAATGAATACAGGGAGGGAAATATTCCGTTCTTCCTTGGCTGAAGAATCAATTCTCCTCTGTACTGAAGATCACATGGAAGAAGCACTGAGAGTGGAGAGGGTGCAAGAAGTATGCTAGGTGAGGGATTTAAAGTGTTATCATGAAAAGTGGTGTGGTAAAAGTACAACTGACCAAGTTGGTCAAGTCCTACAGAACACAGATGCTAGACTGAGTCTACGGAAGGCTGAGAAACAGGAAAAAACCTGCTAGAACTTGTCTTCTCAAATCTACTTATTATTGATACACCTGAGAATGAATGTTGGCAGAAGGCAATACTGCACAGTTCTTATTAAGACAAAGTCTTGTGCTTACATTAAGGACACCCTCCATTGTGTGTGCGCCACTATCATCTTGCTAAACAGGGCAGCTAGCTCTCTGATGAAGGGTCTAGGCCCAAAACGTCAGCTTTTGTGCTCCTGGGATGCTGCTTGGCCTGCTGTGTTCATCCAGCCTCACATTTTATTATCTTGGATTCTCCAGCATCTGCAATTCCCATTATCACACGCTATCAAACAGATCCAGCAACACAAGACTGGGCATCTGTGAGGCACCATGGACTATCACTTCCGAACCATAATCAACCACAAGCTTAATCCATGGGTCCTAACTCTACCCTTCCCAACAAGGCTGGTTTACTAGACTACAGGACACATATGCCAGGTGCTGCACCTGACATACTCTAAAATGGAAAACTTGGTGAAACACAATTACTTGCATAGCGTGAAGCATAAGCAAGCACATGCTAGAGCTAAGTGGCCCCACGAGCACAGATAAAATCCAAGTTCTGCAGCCCTGCCATGTCTAGTTGTGAATGATGGTGGACAATTAAACAACAATGAAAGAGGCAGTTTCACAAATATCTTTATCCTCAATAATGGGGAAGCTCAGCCTATCAACGAAATAGACACGGCTGAAGCATTTGCAGCAATGAGTCCTCCAACATCTATAACCAGTGTAACCGATGTCAATAAAAACAGGCTGAATAGGCTGGGACTTTTTCTACTGGGACATAGGAGGTTGAGGGATGGCTTTTCAGAGGTATATAAAATCATGAGGGACATAGATAAGGTGAATAGCAAAGGTGTTTTCTCCAAGTCGGGAGCCTTCAAAACAAGGGGGCATATTTTTAAGGTGAGAGCAAAAAGATTTAAAAAGGACAAGTGCTGATTTTGTTTTACACTGAGCAGTTAGTGTGCGGAATGAACTGCCAGAGGAACTGGTGGATGGAAGTACAGTTACTATGTTTAAAAGACACTGGATAACTTCATGAATAGAAGAGGTTTGGAGGGATATGGCCCAAACGCAGGCAGGTAGGACTAGTTTAGTTTGGGAACATGTTTGGCATGGGCTAGTTAGACCGATGGGTCTGTGTCCATGCTATACGACACTCTGACTCAACGGCTGAAGAAACTGGATGGTGCAAAAGCTACAGGCCGTCACACATTCTAGCAACAGCAATGAAGATTTGTGTTTCAGAACTAGATGTGTCCCTTGCCAAGCTGTTCCAGTACAGCTACAACAGTAACATCTACACCTGTCCCAAATTCTGAAAATATGCCCCCTGAATCTGGACATCCAATCGGGGAAGCATCATTTCTGAACACCTACCCTGTTGAGTCTTGTAACAGAAATTGTGTGTCCTCTTTGTGAAGATCAAACCAAGAGGTCTGTTCAATTCTTGTTACCCATGATAATTTCCCACACTTCTGTCTGTAAGGGACTGTATTTGTCTTCACAAATCATTTTCTCTTTGCATATTTTTAGAAGCTTTTAATTAGGGGAGGCAATTGCCTAGTGTTATAGTCACCAGATTAACAATCCAGAGTCCCAGGTAATATTCTGGAGACCTGTATTTAGATCCCACAACAGCAGATGATGGAATTTGAATTTAATAAAAATATGGATTAGAAGCTTATTGAAGCTGACTATCAACTGTCATATAAACCTATCTGGTTCACTAATGCCCTTTAAGGAAGGAAACTGCTGTCCTTACCTGGTCTGGCTTATGTTACTCCAAATTCACAGTAATGTAGCTGACTGTTAACAATTGCAGACAGGCAACAAATGTTAGTTCGACTAGTAATGCCATGAGTGAACAAAAATGTCAATTTCTGTTGTCCCTGCATGTTTTTCCTCATATTCTACTTTCACCCTCTTGATCAATTTTTCTGTCCCCTTTTACTGAATTTTAAAATGCTCCCAAGTCCTCAGGTTTGTTTCTTTTTCTGGGGAAATGTCTCCTCTTTAGAACAAATACTATCCTCAATTTCTTTTATAAGCCATGGTTGCATCACCTTTCCTATTTTATTTCTGAATAAGATAGGAATGGATCATTGTTGTAATTCACACATTTGATCCTTAAATATTAGTTAACTCCTATCCTATCAACCATATAGTGCGGTTTCCAAATCCTTCATTACCAACTCATGCCTCAATCCCTTGCAGTTTCCTTTGTTTAGACTCAGGACTCTAATTTCAGATGTAACTTCCTCATTCTCCAACTTAATGAACATCTCTATCATGTTATGGTTAAGATTCCCCAAAAGCTCCCACATATCAAGACTGTTACTTAATCCTCTCATTAATTTATTATTTCTCAGAAAATCAATTTTGATCCCATTGTCCTTGAAGCTACTATCCAACCTCCAGACTAACTTCCTCTGCAGAATCCATGAATGCTGCCTCCAAAATATGATTGTATCTTTCCCAGAATTCCAGACATGACTCCTCCAATCTAGCTTCCAATCCTGACGCAAAAATCGCTACAGTTCACAAGTGCCATTTTGGTAACTGTGGCAAAGTTTAACATTTCCTCCTTGATGTGTTAACAGCCCTTATCACAGTTGATCACACAATTTTGGGGAGACGATGGTCTAGTGGTATTATCGCTGGACTGTTAATCCAGAGACCAACATAGTGTTCTGGGGACCTGGGATCAAATCCAGCCACAGCAGATGGTGGAATTTGAATTCAATAAATATCTGGAATTAAGAATCTAATGAAGACCATAAATCCATAATCGATTGTCAGGAAAAACCCAATTGGATTTAGTAAAGGAAACTGCCACCCTTACTTGGTCTGGCCTACATGTGACTCCAGACCCACAGCAATGTGATTGAGTCTGAACTGCCCTCTGGGCAATTAGGTATGGGCAATAAATGGTGCCTTGCCAGTGGCACCCTCATCCTGTGAACAAATTTTTAAAAATCCCTCTCCAACATCCCCCAACCCTCTGGGAGGGACTACTTCTAGCTTCTTCCATTCTTATCTTCCATTCCTACTAGACAGTTATTTGTGATGCTTCTGCTGCCCACTCTCACTCTACTAACCCTGGTAACCTCCAAGAATCTATTTTTGCCCCCTTCAATTTTCCATCTGCAAGCTACCCCTTCAAGCAGCTAAAGACAGTTTTGAATGGTTAATACATAGCCATTGACTGGATATGCATCAGAATCGTTTATCTTTAATTCTCTTTGAAATGGTGCTGCTGAAATGTCTTGAGCCATTGTGCAATGGAACCAGTTCCTAAAGGATGTGATGGCCTTGGAAGGGGTCTAGAGGAGTTTTACAAGAATGATCCTGGGATGAAGGCCTTGTCACATGAGGAGCAATTGAGGATTTTAGATCTGTACTTGATGGAGTTTAGAAGGATTAGGAGTGGATTTCATTGAAACTTACAGCATACTGACAGACTTGGATAGAAAAGGCAGGGAGATGATGTTTCCACTGCTAGGAGAGAGAAGACCAAGGACACAACCTCAGAGTGAAGGGATGACCTTTAGAACTGAGAGGAGGACGAATCTTTTCAAGTAGGATGTGGAGGCTAAATGACAGAGTATATTTAAAACAGTGGCAAATAGATTCGTGATTAATAAGGGAATCAAGGGTTATGGGAAGAAGGCAGGAGAACGGCCTTAAGAAACAGCAATTGAATGGTGAAGCACACCGCTGACAGGTGCTGGTGCTTCCATCATATTCCTAAATTTAGGATGCTGTTCATTTCACTAGAATAGTCAAATGTTTTATGGTATAACTAAAAGTAAGACTATTATTGAGTGACAATATCCTGATGCTGTATTACATTGTGACAACTTCCAGAGCAGAAAACCGTTGATTACCAGCATTTATATCGATGGTGCATTTGCAGCAATATTTGAAGGTGGGTGTGCAGCTGCTGCATCTTTCAGAGGTGATGTGTAACAAAAATGTATCTAGTCATTCACCAAGACAAGGGCATTGCTGACGAGGCCAGCATTTAGTGCCCATCCCTAATTGCCCGGAGAGCAGTTAAAATTCAACCACATTGCTGTAGACCTAGAGTCACAGGTAAGGATGGTAGCTTCCTTCCCTAAGGAAATTAGTGAACCAGATATAATCAGAGATAATGGGAACTGCAGATGCTGGAGAATTCCAAGATAATAAAATGTGAGGCTGGATGAACACAGCAGGCCAAGCAGCATCTCAGGAGCACAAAAGCTGACGTTTCGGGCCTAGACCCTTGTGAACCAGATAGGTTTTTTTGGACAAGCAATAATGGCTTCATGGTCATCAGTAGATTTGTAGATCCAGATTTTTACTTAAATTGAAATCAAATTCCACCAACTGCCACGGCAGGATTTGAATCGAGTCATCAGGGAGATTAGCTGACTTTCTGCATTAATTGTTTAGCAATAATACAATGCCATCACTTCCCCCATGGTTTAACACCAGCTGACTTGCAAGATCATAGCAAAATGACTCACACCCTAACCAAGAAATTTCATAGTCACTTCCTTTGCCAAAACAAACTCTTAATTGGAAAAGCAACAGAAGGCCAAAGTTATTGCGTGAGGTTGCATGTTGGGTTAAGATGCAGGATTAGAAAATTGTGCCAATAAACATAGCTCATTTATTTGAAGAAAAGCACATCACAATCAAAGGCATTTTATGAAGGAAGAACCTGTATGCAGTTGCACCTGTCTCAATTCCAGGTTGTCTCAAATTGAGTTGCAGTCATTTGTGCAAAGTAGGAAATGCATCAGCACAATTTGCTCACAGCAATATGCCTCAGATAGTAATGAAATCAGAAATGAGGTCATTTGTTTTGGTAATATTGCTTGAGGGATAAATACTGTCCACAACTCTAGAATTACTTACTCCAAACAGTGCCACCCACGTGAAATCAGACAATCAATGGCTAACAACTCATCTAAACAAAAAAAACAAACTCATTCCAGTTTGAAAAACATTGTAATGACATCATTTTATTTATTTTTTAAAAGAAACACCTTCTTTAATAAAACACAATGTTCACATACGTATTATACAACAATCAGTATTAGTGACAGACAGCATCACCTTGTGTGGGGGAGGTCGTGCCTCACTAGCTCAATTGAGTTTTTTTGAGGCGATGATAAAGATTATTGACGAGGGTAAAAAGTGGTTGATAGTACCTACATGGACTCAGTAAAGCCTTTAACAAGGCTCATGGCAGACTCGTACAAAAGGTAAAGTCACATGGTACCGGGATGAGCTGGCAAGATGTTACACAACTGACTTAGTCATAAGAGACCAGGATAGTGGTGAAAGGATGTTTTTCAGAATGGAGGGTTGTGACTAGTGTTCCACAGGGATCGGTACTGGGACCTCTGCTTTTTGTGAGCTACATGAATGATTTGGAGAAAAACGTAGTTTGTCTAATGAGTGAGTCCGCAGATAATACAAAGATTGGTGGAGTTACAGTTAGTGAGGAGGATTGAGTAAGAATAGGGCACAATACAGATCAGTTGGAAGCATGGGCAGAAAAATGGCAAATAGAAGTTTAATCCAGAGATGTGAGGCGCTGCTTTTTAACAGGACAAGTACAGATAGAAATGTAATGAATGGCAGAACTCCAGGCAGTATTAACACATAGAGGGATCTGGGTGCACAGGTCCACAATCACTGAAGGTGGTAGCACAGGTAGACAAGGTAGTTAAAGGCATACGGCATTCTTGCCTTCACTGGGAGGGGTATTGAATAGAAGGATAGACAAATTATGCTGCAACTTTATAGAACTTTAGTCAGACCACACTTGGAATATTGCGTGCAGGTCTGGTCACCACACTACCAAAAGGATGTGCATGCTTTGGAGAGGGCATAGAAAAGGTTTACCAGAATATTGCCTGATATGGGGGATATTAGCTATGAAGAAAGGTTGAACAGACGGGATTTGCGTTCACTGGAGCACAGCAAGTTGAGGGGCAACCTGACAGAAGTTTAAAAGATTATGAATGGCATGGATAGAGTGCAAAGTATGAGGATTTTTTCCCAGGACAGAAGAATCAATTATTAGGGGACACAAGTTCAAGGTTTAAAAAAAGACCTGCGAAGCAAATTTTTCTCAGAGAGTGTGTAGAATGTATTTCCAGAGGTTGTGATGAAAGTAGACACCAGTAGCAGCATTCAAGGTGCAGCTGGACGAATATATAAATAGGAAGGGAATAGAGGGGTACAGATCCTGTAAGTGAAGACAATTTTAGAATGGAAGGGCTAAATATTTCAGCACAGGCTTGGAGGGCTAAAATGCCTGTTCCTGTTCCAGTGCTGTATTGTTCTTTGTTTCTTTAAGTTATAGATATACCGAAGAACAAAATTTAGACCACCATGTTTTTTTTAAATTCTTTCATGGAATGTGGACATGATAGACAAGGCTAACACTTGTTGGTCTCAAGATGGCAGGCAGCAAGATGCCTTCTTGGATTGGTGTAGGAACACCAATAGTACTGGTAGGAAATGAACTCCACGATTCTGACCCAGAGACACTGAAGGATGATGGCATAGTTCCAAGTCAGGATGGTGAGTGACTTGGAGGAGAACCTGCAGGGGGAGAGTGTTCCCATGCATCTCCTACCTTGTCCTTACAGGTATCCAAGAGTTGTGGGCTTGTAAGCTGCTACAGTGAAGTGCATCTTGAAGCTGGTACACATTACTGTCATCGCGCATTAGGAATATGGAAGGGAGTGAATATTTAAATTAGTTTGCAGACGACACAAAGGTCGGAGGTGTCGTTGACAGTGTAGAGGGCTGTTGTAGGCTGCAGCGGGACATTGACAGGATGCAGAGATGGGCTGAGAGGTGGCAGATGGAGTTCAACCTGGATAAATGCGAGGTGATGCATTTTGGAAGGTCGAATTTGAAAGCTGAGTACAGGATTAAGGATAGGATTCTTGGCAGCGTGGAGGAACAGAGGGATCTTGGTGTGCAGATACATGGATCCCTTAAAATGGCCACCCAAGTGGACAGGGTTGTTAAGAAAGCATATGGTGTTTTGGCTTTCATTAACAGGGGGATTGAGTTTAAGAGTCATGAGATCTTGTTGCAGCTCTATAAAACTTTGGTTAGACCGCACTTGGAATACTGCGTCCAGTTCTGGGCGCCCTATTATAGGAAAGATGTGGATGCTTTGGAGAGGGTTCAGAGGAGGTTTACCAGGATGCTGCCTGGACTGGAGGGCTTATCTTATGAAGAGAGGTTGACTGAGCTCGGTCTCTTTTCATTGGAGAAAAGGAGGAGGAGAGGGGACCTAATTGAGGTATACAAGATAATGAGAGGCATAGATAGAGTTGATAGCCAGAGACTATTTCCCAGGGCAGAAATGGTTAGCACGAGGGGTCATAGTTTTAAGCTGGTCGGTGGAAAGTATAGAGGGGATGTCAGAGGCAGGTTCTTTACGCAGAGAGTTGTGAGAGCATGGAATGCGTTGCCAGCAGCAGTTGTGGAAGCAAGGTCATTGGGGTCATTTAAGAGACTGCTGGACATGTATATGGTCACAGAAATTTGAGGATGCATACATGAGGATCAATGGTCAGCACAACATTGTGGGCTGAAGGGCCTGTTCTGTGCTGTACTGTTCTATGTTCTAGTGGATAGCAGATCAGCAAATTGTGCTTGATGATGCAATGCCTTGTGATATTTCCTGTCAATTCCATTTTCATTATACTTTTTGTTACTCGAATAAAACAAGTTACAAATTTCACACAGGTATACAAATCAAGGTCACAGATACTTCCAAAGTCCAACAGAGGGGAGTTGACATTTGGCCCCGAATTGTGATATGACGAGTCGCAGTTCAAGTTTGCAAACAAAGATATTTTTCTAAGTTGGGTAAGGACTGTAAAATTAATCGAATGAAAGAACTCAAACACTCAAGGCAGAGGAAAAGCAAAAGGAAGAACTGCCAAGACAGTGTAGCATGCAGCATAGTCTTTCCTCATTTGTAATTGATTGAAGAAAAAAAAGCTTGTACTGCAAAAGCTTATGAGAAATAATTTGAATTGAAACAGAGAGAAAGATCTGCCCAAAAGATGGAATCTCACTGATTCAACTGAATCTTTGGGCCAATATGTTTTGCAGCTTATGCATCATGCATCTGTGAACAGGCCAATCACTGTAATCTAGGCAGACAACAAAATTTTGTCAACATCTTATCAGGCACTGTGCATAGCTTCAAGATCCTGGATTGTGCTTTGCGAAAGCTATTACCAAATATCTTCAGACTCCATGTTGCAACAGATGGAATTGGGAGACAAACATGATCAGAAGACTGAAGGTTAGCATTCAAATCAGCCAGACCAAGTACCTGAGCTACAATCAATTTACCAAAGCTATACAATCATATCAACCAGCTACTGACCATCTTTTTGGCTAGGTTATGCTGGACTATGCAGTTCAAGCATGCTCTCTAAACATTAAGTAAAAGGGTAAGTGCAGTTCAGAGATAATGGGAACTGCAGATGCTGGAGAATCCAAGATAACAAAGTGTGGGGCTGGATGAACACAGCAGGCCAAGCAGCCTCTCAGGAGCACAAAAGCTGACGTTTCGGAAACATCAGCTTTTGTGCTCCTAAGATGCTGCTTGGCCTGCTGTGTTCATCCAACCCCACACTGTTATCCATGGTAAGTGCAGTTCCCTGGATTGAACCTACCTCCATCTTTTGACACTGGTTACTGCTTGATCATTCTCCAAAATTAATTCTTATTCTAAATGAATTCTAATACATGGGTATTAGTTCCTTTGCTTTCTCCTCCTTTGTGTGGATATAATGATTTGTGGTTTTATACTTCCACATTTTGGACAAATGGGACAGAGGAGCAGGTATTGTTCATTTCTCGAAAAATTACTTTCAGGAGAGATTTCTACAGCCTAGACAAATGAAGGTAAAGTCATCAGTGGTGGAGTGATCTACAACTAAAATTCTGTAGCATTACAGTACTAGTCAGAAGATGCCATGCTAAAAATAAATATTCTGGGCCCACTGCATCTCGATCAAGGTGCTCAGTTTTGAAAGCCCAGGCACACAAATAAGGCAGTATATAGATAAAAAAGGATCAATTCCTAGTGTTACAGGACTGAAGGATAAAGACAGAGAGCAAAACATGGGCTCTACAGTTTTGAAAGATGGTTGACAGATGATAAAAGTTATACAAGCAAATTGGTACATCCACACTGGTTGCTCTGCACCTAGGCAAATTGTTTTCTGTTTTGCACTAATATATGAAGGGATTCTAACCAGGAGGCTGCTACCCGTGCAAAATACAATTAAGAGTATGAATTAGATTCTTTAAGTGTGAAAATTGGAATTGAGAGACAAAAGACTGAATGAAGCCATGATAAGTAGGCTCTGCTTGACTCAGTGAAAACTGGCAGCATTCTTTGATATAAATGACCATACCATCTTCCTCAAGCACATCACTATTATCAAAGCAAACAGGATCCAGTTGCAGCCAGAAATTCACTTGTTACAGTTTCTGTTTCAGGTCCCACACTGTATCATCTACTGTCCCCCAAAGATTTAGTCTCAATCCCTTCCTAATTATTCCTGTTCCCTCAGTGACATTATTCAAAAACAATGTCCAGCTTTAACCAACCATCTCTTTCCCTACCTTAAAGGTCAGACTGCTTACCCAACATCCAGGGCTGAATGAGAAAATTTCCTCCAACAAATAATAAATCAGAAGAACAACATTTTTTTCCTTTATTCATTCATGGGATAAGGGGAGTCGCTGGCCAGGCAGCACTTATTGCCCATCCCTAGTTGCCCAGAGGGCAGTTAAGAGTCAACCATATTGCTGTGGGTCTGGAGTCACTTTTAGGGAAAGAAACTGCCATCGTTGCCTACAAAGGACATTAGCAAACCAGATGAGTATTTCCTGACAATTGACATCTGATTCATGGTCATCATTAGACTGTTAATTCCAGATATTTATTGAATTCAAATTCCACCATCTGCCGCAGCAGGACTTGAACCTGGGTCTCCAGAATCTTATCTGGGTCTCTGGGATAAAAGGCCAGTGACAACACTACTGGGCTATCGCCTCCCATAAATCCATTTCCCAGCTAATGGTGCCATCCATTGTGGGGATTAATTGGGGCATGATTGAGCCAGTGACAAAATTCCAAACGTGCAGCTGTGCTCACTTGATCACTCACCTCAATCACTGCACCTGGTTCTGCTCTTACCCCATCTCACCAGCTACAGAAACACTCATCTAATCCCCTTTACCTCTAGTTCCGAGTTAGGAATATATACCTGCATTTAAAGATGATTTATGAAGAAAGATGGAAAAGGTGTAATTGTTTGGACAATTTTAGAATTAAAAAAGGTCTATGGTTTCTTGAAACATCTTCCAACTGTATGTTGGCAATGACCCACATATTAATTACTGAAGTCAAAAATTTTTTGTTGTAAGCAGTTCATCTGGAAATCAAAGTTTTTTTTTAAAAAATCTGTTCAAGGGATGTGGTAGTCATTTGCTAGATAGCATTTATTGCCCATTATTAAATGAGAGTCCTCGTGATTTTACAAACCTGTACACAATCACCTCTCACCTCCTACACCACAGTGAAAGTAGTCCCAGCCTATCTGTTTTCTTCTTATAACTCACTCTGGCAACATCCTGGTAAATCTCTTCTGAACGCCCTCCAGCTTAATAACATTCTCTCTATAACAGAGGCCAGAACTGGACATCTTTCTCCAGGAGAGGCCTCACCAGCGTCCTGCACACTGCCAACATGTCAAAACTCCCATACTCAAAGTCTGAGCAAGGAAGGTAAGCATGCTAATCGATTGTTTCAATTTAAAAATTTTCAGTTTTCAAAACTGTCCATGACTTCACCGAGTCCTTTCCCTTCTTCTCCAGTCCCTCTATCCTTTGATAATCCTGAGTTCCTCTGATTTTAATTCACCACTCCTGGTAGTGTGCTTTCATCTGCCTAAGCTTTGGAATCATGTCCTTAAAACCTCTCTGCTCATTTCCTTTAACAGTCTCCTTAGGTCTGCTCTGATTGGGTATTCTGCCCTAAAACACTCATGTGACTAGATGTCAACGATTGTTTGGTTAGAAATGCCTTTGGATTTTTCTTTTACAGTAAAGGTATGATATAAATGCACTTTCCTGTTATCATTGCACAAACACACCACATTCAAGTCAGCCAAATAATTTTCATTGGGAGTAAGTTGCAGTTGCACCTCAGTTGCATTTAGCCCGTGTCACAATGAAAATGCAACACACCAAAGAAAACGGGCCTTTGCAGGCTTTAAAAATGGGCTCTTCAATGGCTCCAAATACCTCAAACTTTGACCGTCCCCAGTACTGTTAATTATATATAAGGAGCAGAAATCAGCAGAAAATCACATAAGCCCACAAATAAGACTGTGTAAAGGAAAATGATGATCAGGAGTCTACTTTTGCTTTCAGAAAATTTTATTCAAGTGAACTAAAATAACAAAAGTAGAGAAAAGCTATTATAGATTATGATTCATTATAAATTGTTTTAACTTGTGTTGACAACTTTATCAGACAGGCCAGCCCATAAACATATTGCATATAGTTGTATGTTATCTCCACAACATTGCTCAAGGTTATAGATAATATGAAAGGTGGTCTTTTAAACAAAAAGACCAATTGCTTCTAGGCTTTTCATGCAATGCATTTTCCCAAGGATAGCCCAGAACATCGTGAGTGTGTGTGTTAGGCGGTGTTGCTGTTCTTGTGGTAGTAGTAGGAGTAGGAGTAGGAGAGATGTAGAAACTCAAGGAGTCACACAGATGTTTCCTACCTTCAATTAAATAACATTTGCTCATGACTTTGCAGAGTTTTATAGATTTTTAAGGGGGAAAATGCACCTCCACTATGCTCTGATTCAAACCTTAGATCAGGACAATCCCACTTTGAAGTAGGAGTTCTTAAAAGATAGACAAACACTAAGATGCCAGCATTAGGATCTGAAATTACTCAACAGAAGAAAATACCCATGTTAACCTTTTCAGAAACTTCCAATTCTGATTTCTCTCCACAGAAGCTGCCAGATCTGCTGAGTTCTCCTGCAATTTATTTTTATTTCAAATTCCCAGCATCTATAGGTTTTTAAAAAAAAAATACTCATGTACCCATTTTCAACTCCAAACATTGATACTTCAGAGAAAAGAAACACAAGTGGCAATATGACCACTTACCACAAAACAGGGATAAATCGACACAGATCCTTAAGTCAAGTGATTAAGAGGAACTTCCTCATAGAACTTCTTTAGCCATAATAAGGAGTTAACAATTCAGTGCCTCCTCTTGTATTATCCAAAGGAGAACGGTAGAATGGCAGAGGTAGTAGGAACTGCTGATGCTGGAGGATCTGAGATAACACGGTGTGAAGCTGGATGAACACAGCAGGCCAAGCGGCATCAGATGAGCAGGAAAGTTTGACGTTTTGGGAGGAGGGTCTCGACTCAAAATGTCAAACTTTACTGCTCGGCCTGCTGTGTTCATCCAGTAGAATGGCATTTAGTTTCCATGCACTGTCATTCTTTTAATTTTACTTGCAAACATCCTAAAGCCCATCGTAACCGCAATCAGTTCATGAATTTAAATTCAATATCAAATCAAAAATTGAATTGTAACTCTCAAAATGAGTTGCTGTATGTTGTGGTAAAGCAGTGCCTTTTCAAACAAAGAAACATAAGACAGGAGCTGTAGCAGGCCCATCAAGTTCACTCCACTATTCATTAAGATTATTGGTGAACTATCAATCCTCAGCTCCATTTACTTGAGCTAGTCATCTCTAGAACAGTGTCTGACGACAAAGATCTCACACTCTACACCAAGCTCACACCCTCCATGGAAGCAGTGTTATCAGCCCTCCTGTAAACAGACATGGACAGTAGCACTGGAGTGAAAAAAAGTAATTCTGAATCCCAAGTGATTGTATATGATGATGATGATGATGATCATTCAATATGGGTGTGGCAGATCACCATAAATCCTTCATCTACATCTTAAATTGGAGACTCCTTGCAAAATCATACTTTCTAATTCTCAATTCCCTGAGAAGGGGAAATATCTCTCTAGCATCCACTGTGGCAGGACACCTCAGAATCTTATGTTCAATAAGGTTATGTTTCAATTTACTAAACCTCAAATAGTGTAGGCACAACCTGCTTCATCCTAAAAATCAAGTTCTGAATTGCATGATGTTAAAATCTGTCTACACCCTCATCAAAAGGTGTTCAAACTTGTGTCGTACCTTTACCCTTCCTGACTAGTACCGATAAATCTTCACTGTTACCAACTGGAAAAAACAAGACAAGACAGAAAAGTACCTAAAAACACATCTTTATTTGCGTGATCTTTGCTGTTCAACATGCTCAGTAGCCCAGGAAGGTCAGTTAGATAGGTGTTCAGTATTTCTGGTATCCATGCATTACAAGAATGCAGAAAAGCATGGAGGGTCAACACAACCCATTAATACAAATATCAAGGATCTTCTCATTTAATTTCAAATATTTCAACAGAGATAGTACTACCCACTTTCTTTTATGGACTTCTAACTTGCAGCTGTAGGTGACGACCCCGTGGCCCCTGTCAGACATACTTCATGTTCCTTAAAAATTCTTCTGCAATGTCACATCCAACTTCCTTTCACCCCTCCCAATCCTCAAAGTTGATTCCAGGCCCCACGAAGTCTCATTTTTTGTGCTCAAAATGAGCATCGAAGCAGGGTGGCAAAAGTGCAGAATGTACTCTGGCTGGGGACTTCAAACGTTCATCAGCAAAAGTGGTTCAGCAGTATCATGGCTGAGGGGGTGGTTAGGTCCCAATGGACACAGATGATCTTAGGGCTGTGGCAGGGGTGAAGGAACCAAGAGGGAAAAACACATTTGACTTCATCATCACCGATCTGCCTGCTGCAAATGCATCCGGCCACGACAGTCTGAGTAAGAATTATCACAGTCCTTTTGTAGACAAAGTTTCATCATCACATTGAGGATACTTTCAATCATATCGTGTGGCACTATTATCATGCTAAATGAGATAGACTTGGAACAGATTTAGCAATGTGAGACTGGCCCTCCAAGAGAGGCTGAGAGCTACAAGTTGCAGAGTTGTACTCCAACACAATCTATACCTTCATGGTCCATTTTATCCTTCACTCTGCCATTACTATCAAACAAGATCAACCCTGGTTCAAAGAAGAATGCAGGAGGCCAGCAGAAACACAAAAATGAGGTGTCAACTTGGTGAAGCTACACAACAGGACTACATCCATAGCAGCAAGTGTCAGACAGAGATAAGCAATTCCACAACTAATGAGACAGATCTAAGCTCTAATCTCACCACGCCCTCCGGTGAATGGTGGTGGACAATTATAGAACTCAATAATGGGGAGCCCAGCACTTCAGGGTAAAAGATAAAACTGCAGCATTTGGACCAATTGTCAGCCAGTGTCATCTTAGCCTCTCCCTAACAGAGATGCTAATCTTTAGCCACAGAAGTTAGGAGCAAGACCAAGTTGTTCAACTCCTAGTAGAACCTGCAATGCTATTCAACATGATCACAGCTGAATACTATAATTCCACCCTCCCCTCTTAGCCTTCGATTCCTTTAGCCACCTCCTCCTTGAAAGCAGAATGTTTTGGCCTCAACCACTTTCGGTGATAGTGAATTCCACAGGTTCACCACTCTCTGGGTGAAGAAATTTTTCATTATTCCTGGAAGATTTACCGCATATCCTAAAACGAGGATCCAAGTTCTGGACTCCCTCACCATCAGGATCATCGTTCCTGCACCTAACCTGAACAGTCTTGTTTGAAACCTATTAAATTCTATGAGTTCTTCCCTCATTCTTCTAAACTCCAGTGTACAATGTCAATTGGTTCAATCTCTCCTCATTCGTCAATCCTGCCATTCCAGGAATCAACCTGGCAAACCTTCACTGCACTCCCTCTATATAGCAACAGCATCCTTCCTCAGACAAGGCCAAGCCTGCAAAATATATTCCAAATGTGGTTTCACTAATGCCTTGTACAATTGCAGCAAAGCATCCTTATTCCTGCACTCAAATCCTCTCGCTATGAAGGCAGACATACAATTTGCCTTCTTTACAGCCCGATGCAAGCTTGTGTACACGGATACCTGTTTCCCACTCTCAATTTAAAGCCATTCAAGTAGTAATCTGCTTTTCTATTTTTGCTACCATCTGCCATGCACTTGACCACTCACTCAGCTCGTCCAAATTGGGGGGGCAATGGCCTAGTGGTATTATAGCTGGACTTAATCCAGAGACCCAGATTCAAAACCCACTAGGGAAGATGGTGCAAACTGAACTCAATAAAATATCTGGAATTAAGAATCTAATGATGACCATGAACACATTGTTGATTGTCAGGAGAAACCCATCTGGTTTACTAATGTCCTTTAGGGAAGGAAACAGCCATCCTTAAAGATAGTAAGAACTGCTGCTGCTGTATTCTGAAATAACAGTGTGGAGCTGGAGAAACACAGCAGGCCAGGCAGCATCAGAGGAGCAGAAAAGCTGAAGTTTCGGATCGGAGCCCTTCTTCAGATTCTGCCTGGCCTGGTGTGCTCCTTCAGCTCCACACTGTTAAACTGCCATCCTTATCAGGTCTGGCCTACATGTGACTCCAGACCACGGCAATTGGGCTGACTCTAAACTGCCCCCTGGGCAATAAATCCTGCCTGGTCAGCAACACCCTCATCCTGTGAATGAATAAAGAAAAAAGTCATACTGCAACATTTCTGCATCCTCCTCACAGCTCACCATTCCACCAAGCCTTGTGTCACCTGCAAAATGAGATATTACATTTAGTTCCCTCACCTAAATCTTTCATATATAGTGAACAGCTGGGGTACTAATACTGATCCTTGTGGTACCCCACTAATCACTGCCACTGTTTAGAACACCGATTTAATTATACCTTTTGTCTCCTATTTTCTATTCATCTTAACACACTACCTCAAATCCCATGTGCTTTAGTTTTTTAAACTAATCTCCCGTGGTACTTTGTCAAAAGTACTCTGACAGTAAGTAAACTGCATCCACTGGTTCCCATGATCAACTCTACTTTTTACAGCCTCAGAATTCCAGGAGATTTGTCAAGCATGATTTCCCTTCTGTAAATCTATGCTGACTCTGTCTGATTCCACCATTGTTTTCTAAATGATCTCTAAAATCCTTGGTAATGGACTCTATCATCTTCCTCACTACCACATCAGACTCTCTGGTTTGTAATACCTAGTTTTCACTCTCCTGCCCTTTTTAAAATACTGAGGTTACATTAGCTGCCGTCAAATCTTTTGGAAGTGTTCTAGAATCTAGAGAATCTTGGAAGATGACCAATACATCCACAATTTCGTCCTTAAGTTCTCTAGGATGTAGATTCAGGCCTTGGGGATTTATCAACCATCAAATCTGAATTTCCTCAACACCATTTCTCTACTAATAGATTTAGTTCAGTCCCTCTGTCTCACTAAACCATATATACCCCATCCTTACCGGTACATTATCTGTGTCCTTGTGAAGCCAACGTGAAACACCTGACATGGCCAAGGGCACGAAATGCTAAGACTATGAGCCCTGACAACAATCCAGCAATAGAACTGAAGGCTTGTGCTCCAGAACCTGCCATGCCGCTAGCCAAACTTTTCCAGTACAGCTATAAACACTGACATCTACTTGACAATGTGGAAAATTGTCCAGGTAGGTCCTATTACACAAAAGTAGGACAAATGCAACATGACCAATAACCACCCCATCATTTTACTCTCGATCATTAGAGGTCATCAACAGTGTCATCAAACAGCCCTTGCTCAGCAACCTGCTCTCTGGCACCCAGTTTGGCACATCTAAAGATTTTCAGATTAGTGGGTTGGCCATGCTAAACTGGCTAGGGATTTGTACATTAGGTGGATTAGCCATGGGAAAAGCAGGGATACACAGTGTTGTCTGGATGGGATGCTCTTTGGACAATTGGTGTGGACTCGAAAGGCTGAATGGCCTTCTTCCACACTGTAGGGATTCTATGATTCATTACAGCCTTAATTCAAATATGAACAAAAGGCCTGAATTTCAACTGTGTGGACAAAGTGACTGCCGTTGCCATAAAGGGAAAACTGGAGTCAACAGGAATCGGGGGGACTCTGTGTTGGTTAGAGTCATGACTGACATAAAGGAAGGCGCTCATAATTGTTGGAGATTAGTCATCTCAGTTTCAGGACATCTATGAAGTTCCTCAATTGAATGGCCTAGGCCCAACCACTTGCAACTGCTTTATCAATGACCTTCACTCGATCATAAAGGACGGAGTGGGAATGTTCATTTCTTGACTCTACACCGTTCAGCAACATTAGTCACTCCTTACATACTTTTTCCTCTTTGGTTCCAGGTATTACAGCAATCATTGTTCTCATCCAGGATTGGCATTCTTGTCCTGGCTACATCTTCAAGGTATTCCACTGTTCCTTAATCAGCTTTCTCAAGCCCAGGAGCCGTTAACTGAACTGCAATGAGCTTTGTCTTAATTTTACGCTTTTTTAAAAATTATCACGAGACTTCTGATGTTAATATAGGCACCATGGTGGGGCAACTTGAAGAACAGTAAAATTTTATAAGTAAAATTCCACGTGATAGTAAATTTCTATTCTATTTAAAACATGTCCAAATGCAGCAAAACCTGGCCAATATGCAGTTTGTGCAGATAATTGGCAAATAACATCTGTGCTACACAAGCACCAAGTCAGAAGTCACGTGACACCAGGTTTAGTCCAACAGGTTTATTTGAAATCACAAACTTCCAGAGTGCTGTTCCTTCATCAGTTTACTTAATTTGGTTCAGACATGACGGGCTTAATGGACTCTTTGAATTGCAACTTTTCTAGGAATCTAACATACTAGGCTAAACAAAGCCTGACCAATGGGTGAAAAGCTTTGAAAGGTTTTTTTCCCCCCCTTATTTTGACAACTGGTTACTTATTATTGCACTTACATACTCAAATGAAACTCAGGGAGGAGCTTCCCTCTTAGCAGACGCTTGAAGAAAATGAACACATGTTAAACGCGTGAATTAAGACTGTGTGTAACATACTTGAGAGAAAAATAAAGATTTTAGTCCCATGATTTCCAAAATTCTCCATCACAAGGGGCTCCTTCCATCACACCAGAATCTAAAGTAGACTAATTAAAAGACTGCCCTGATGGTAGATTCATAGAATGGTTGCATAGAAGGCAGTCCATTATGAATGTGCTGGTTCTCGGATGAAATAGTTCAACAAGTGCCAATCCTTGACCTTGTCTCTGTAACTCTGTATATTCTTCATGCCCAGATAAACCAATTCCCTTCTGAAAGCCTCAATTCTATTCTATTCTCATCCACACACTTAGAGTATTCCAGACCCTAACCACTAGCCACTGCGTCCTTGGTTTCTCAATTCTTCACCGATGGAGATAGCTTCTTTCTACTTTGTCTCAATCCCTCGTGATCTCAAGTATCCATATTAACATGCCTGTCAAACTTTGTTCTGCAAGGAGGACAGTCCCCATTTATCTATCAATGGTTTGGACAACAGAACAAAGTTTACCATCACCAAGTGAGCAAATGTCAGGAATAGGCAAGAACCAGTAAACGAGGGTGAAAGGAGGAGTCTGCTGAGGAAAACTGACAGATTGAGTGAGTGGACAAGAACTTGGCAGATGGAATATAATGTTGGAAAGTGAGAAATAACAGGAGAAAAAGGACAGCTGAACGTTATTTAAAATCAAAACTCCAGCTCAGAGATTGGAGGTACTCCTTCACGAATCATGGAAAGCTACTAGCCAAGTTCAGCAGGTAAATGCCGAGACAAATAGAATACTGACCATTATTTTCAAATGGAATGGAGCAAAAAAAAACTGTTGCTAAAAAAAGTGGCAAAATCTGAAATTTCATGAAGAGCTTGGTTCCCTTCTCTAAGAAAAGGGCAGAGCTTAGAGGCAGACCAGAGAAGATTCACTGGGTTCTGGTTCTGGGTATGCAGGGGTTTTCTCATAAGAGGTTAAGTCGGTTGGAGTTGTACTCACTGGAGTTTAGAAGAATGAGAGGAAACATACAAGATTCTTAGGAGACTTGATAAGATAGAAGGTGACAGGTTGTCGGAGAGTCTAAAACCACCCAGAGTAAGGGGTCACAATTTAAGACAGAAACGGACGAATTTCTTCTCTCAGAGGAAACTCTATCTGTGGAATTTTTTTTGAAACCACAGACGGTGTAGATGCTGGGTCATCAAGTGTATTGAAGGCAGAGACAGATTTTGAATTAGTAAGGGAATAAAATGATAAAGGTGAAAGGCTGGAAAGTGAAGTTGAGAACGATCAGATCAACTATGATCTCATTGAATGGTGGATCAGACCATGGGCCCCGACAGTCATCTTCTGTTCTTGATTCTTACAGTCAATCTATTTATGGAACTGCAGTTCCTCGCCTGTGGGATCACGCAATCTTTTCTGCACCCTCTTCAATGTTGTCATGTCCCGTTTAAAGTGTGGTGTCCAGAACCCATATATATATGGATGGGTTAGTAAGTTTGCAGACAATACAAAGATCAGTGGAGTTGTGGATAGCGTAGAAGACTGCAAACAGCTGAGGTCCCAGTATAGGTCCCTGTGAAACCGCATTAGTCACAGACCTCCAGCGTGAAAAACACCCTTCCACCAATACCGTCTGTCTATGGTCAAGCCAATTTCAAATCCATGCGACCAAGTCACTGTGGATATAATGGGGACTGATCTTCTGAAGGCCATTCTCAAAGGCCTTACTAAAATCCATGTAAACAACATCCAGGGCTCTACCCTCATTAAATTTTGAGGTGAGAAGGTGATCATTCAAGTTGATAAGACATGACTTGTCCTGCACAAAGCCATATTGACTGTCCCTAATTAGGCCATGCTTATCCAAATGTGTGTAAATCCTAACCCTAAGAATTCTCTCCAATAGCTTCCCAACCATTGATGTGAGACTCACTGGTCTGTAGTTCCCTGGATTATCCCTACTTCCCTTCTTGAACGTAAGAACAGCATCAGCTACTCGCTACTCCTCTGGGTCCTCTGCAGTGGCTAGCAAGGATAAAAAGGTCTTGGTCAAGGCCCCAGCAATCTCCTCTCTTGATAACCTGGGGGTAGATCCATTGAGCTCTAGGCAATTATCCAGTTTAATGTTGCAAAAATTCTGTGCATTAAATTTAATCCCCCATCTCCCTCAACAACCACCAGCTGTCTATACATTTTATCACTATCTTTCTCATGGCTTACAATACTTCCAAGTTTTATATTATCTGCAATTTTGAAACTGTGCCCTATCCACCAAATACACCAGATCAACATCGTGAATATGCATCTGGAAGAGGAGTCCTGATTCCTGGGGAACCTTTGTCCAGTTGAAAACAAACAATCAAGAACCACTACTCTTCATTTCTGTCATTTGGCCAATTGTGCATTCATATTGTTACTGTCCATTTTATTGTGACCTCTAACTAGTCTGTTGTGCAGCTGCTTATCAAATGTTTTCTGGGAAGTCCATTATACCACATGAACAACACTATCCTCATCAAACCTGCAAACTGCATGGAGAAGTTTTCCCCTAACAAATCAATGATAACTCTCCTTAATTAAACCTCATTTGCCCATGTGACAATTAAGTTTGTTTGAAACTGTTTCTACAAGCTTCCCTACCAGAATGGCAATGACAATTCTCCAGTCCTTTGGCACTACTTCAATCTCTGAAGCAGACTAAATAGTTATGGTCAGTAACTCCACTATTTCCACTCACTTTCTTCAGTATACTCAGATGAATCTCATCCGGTCTTTGTGTGTTAACTTTAAAACAAAGATAGCCCATCCATACATTCAGCTAACTGCAATACTGAAAATGTCAGATCCAAGAACAAAGCTTGGCTTGGTAGATCGCATGTTTATTTGTTACACTTCATTACAAAGTTTATATAAATAGAAGATAAAAATCTTAAGACAAATAATAAAACAAAGTTTCAACATGTTCTTTAACATTATCCTTCTTGGAGTTATTCAATGGCAGTGAAATTTTGATTCCTTTCCAAGTCTCCTGGCATGCACCTTTCACATCTGGTAGGTAATTTTTTTCTTCAGTTTTAACAACTTGACAATTCCTACTCAAACTCACTTGGCTTGAATCCTTCACAAATCAAATCAACAGATACAGACCTAAGTTCTAAAGTCCTATCGCATCCAGTCATGAATGGTGCTGGACAATTAGGCTAATTTTTGAAGGAGGTGGTAGCCTCCACAAATATTCCCATCCTCAGTGATGGAAGAGATGCAAAACCATCAGCGCAAAAGATAGTGCTTAAGCATTTGCAACAATCTTTAGCCATAAGAGCCAAGTGAATAATCCCAACGATCATCAGCATCGTACAGGACAATTTTCAGGCCAATCTGATTCAGCAAGAAACTGTTGGAGGCATTGGATACAGGGCACCATAAGACTTGTGCTTCAGAACTTGCTGCTGCCTTAGCCAAGCTTTTCTCAAACAGTTATAACACTGGCATCTCAGGCAATGTGGAAAATTGCCCAGGTATGACCAGCATACAAAAAGCAGGGCAAATCGAATCCACAAATTACCTCTGTATCAGTGTACTCTCAGACAGTTATAGAAGGTGTCATTATCAGTGATATCACAGCACCTGCTCAGCAAACCTGTTTAATGATGCCCAAATTGGGTTCCAGCAGGGCTGCTCAGTTCCTGACCTCATTACAGCCTTGTTTCAGAGCTGAATTCCAGAGGCAAGAGGACAGTGACAGCCCTTGATATCAAGGCTGCATCCGACAGAGGGTGACAAAGGAGCCCGAGCAAAACTGGAATCAATGGGAATTGGGGAAAAAGTCTGTTGATTGGAGTCATACCCAGCATATAGGAAAAATGGCTGTTCTGTTGTTGGAAGTCAACCGTCTCAGCTCCAGGACATTCTGGCGTTCCTCGTCCCAATCATCTTGAGCTGCTTTATCAATGACCTTACCTCCATCGTCAGGTCAGAAGTGACATTTGCACAATGTTCAGCACTATTTGTGACTCACCAGATACGGAAGCAGTCAGTGTTCAACATCCTGGACAACATTCAGGCTTGGGCTGACAAGTGGTACGTAACAGTCAGGCCACATAAATGCCAGGTGTATAACCATCTCCAATAAGAGGCAATCTAATCACTGCCCCGGACATTCAATGATGTTACCAGCACGGAATTCCCTCTATCAACATCTTAAAAGGTTAAAGTTGACCAGAAACTCCACGAGATCTGCCATGAAAATACTGCAGCTGCAGAAGCAGTTCAGAGGCTAGGTATACCGCAGTGGGTAACTCATTTCCTGATTCCCCAAAGCCTGTCCACCATCAAGGCACAATTCAGGAATGTGATAGAATACCCACTTGTCTGAATGACTGCAGCGCCAACACACCATCTCGCTCAAAGTATTCTCATTGCATTCACAAGCATCTACTCTCTCCACCAACAATGCTCAGTAGCAGCAACGTGTGCTCTCTGCAAGATGCAATGCAGGAGCTCAAAGATCCCCAGACAGCAACTTCCAAACTCAGATCATGGGAACTGCAGATGCTGGAGAATCCGGAGACGACAAAGTGTGAGCTAGATGAACACAGCTGGCCAAGCAGCATCTTAGGAGGACAAAAGCTGACGTTTCGGGCCTAGACCCTTCATCAGAAAAGGGGGATGGGGAGAGGGTTCTGAAATAAATAGGGAGAGATGGGGAGGCAGATCAAAAATGGATAGAGGAGAAGATAGGTGGCGAGGAGAGAATAGGTGGGGAGGTAGGGAGGGGATAGGTCAGTCCAGGGTGGACTGACAGGTCAAGGAGGCAGGATGAGGTTAGAAGATACGAAATGGAGGTGCGGCTTGAGGTGGGAGGAAGGGATAGATGAGAGTAAGAACACGTTAGGGAGGCGGGGACGAGCTGGGCTGGTTTTGGGATGCAGTGGGGGTGGGGGGGTGGATTTTGAAGCTTGTGAAATCCACATTGATACCATTGGACTGCAGGGTTCCCAAGTGGAATAGGGAGCTGCTGTTCCTGCAACCTTCGGGTGGCATTGTTGTCACACTGCAGGAGGCCCAGGATGGACATGTCATCTAAGGAATGCGAGGGGGGAGTTGAAATGGTTTGTGACTGGGAGGTGCAGTTGTTTATTGTGAACCAAGCGTAGGTGTTCTGCAAAACGGTCCCCAGGCCTCCGCTTGGTTTCCCCGATGTACAGGTAGCCACGACAGGTACAGTGGATGTTGTGTACCACATTAGCAGACGTGCAGATGATCATCTGCTTGATGTGGAAAGTCTTCTTGGGGCCGAGGGAGGTGGTGTGGGGGCAGGTGGGTGGAGCGGACAAGGGAGTCATGGGGAGAGTGGTCCCTCCGGAAAGCAGACAAGGGTGGGGATGGAAAAATGTCTTTGGTGGTGGGGTCAGATTGTAGATGGCAGACATGTCGGAGGATGATGTGTTGGATCCAGAGGTTGGTGGATTGGTATGTGACGACGAGGGGGATTCTCTTTTGGTGGTTATTGCGGGGACGGGGTAACTTCCAAACTCATGACCACTTCCACCTAGGAGGACAAGGGCAGCAAATACATGGGAACACCACCACCCACAAGTTTCCTCCAAGCTGCTCATGACCCTGACTTGGAAATATGTCACCAGTCCCTCAGTGTCATTGGGGGAAAAAAATCCTGGAATTCCCTTCCTAATGACAATGTGGATCTACCTATAGCACAAGAACTGCAACGACTCAAGAAGACAGCTCACCACCACCTTCTAAAGGGCAACTACGGATGGGCAATAAATGCTGGCCCAGCCAACGAAGTCCAAGCCCACGAGTGAATAAGAAGTGACTAGTTCTTAGCAACTAAAATCAGATTTTGCTGCTAGGTTGCTTCAGAACTCAACATCTGACCTTCCTGAACTAAAGTTTTAAACCTTCTGTTCTGAAGTCAAAAGCAAACTAATGGCCACCTTGTGTTTACTCTATTACAAATTCAATACTATAATCATTTTATTAGTTTGTGCCAGTCACATGCATTCACATGCTTTCTTGGAATTGATGTACTTTGGTTGCTGTTCAAATGACTGACCTTTTTCAAAAATAAACCTTCACAGGACTAAGTGAAATCCATCTGTTGCTATTTTTAAAAGATCCAAATTCCAAAATTAATATGATACATGTTTATCACATGCTTCTATATTAACTAAACACTTTTATCTGTTTCAAGTTTCTGAATTAGCTCCTCTTCCACTACTACCTGTGCAACAACTCATCCTTGGTAAAGACAAATGTAAAACATCCATTTCATACCTTAGTTATGTAAGAGAGAGATAATATAGAAGCCTTGGCCCTTGCCAACATACATAAATTCTATTTTAGGTCAATAATTGGTCCCGGCTCCCATTACTAACCTTTTACTAATTATAGGCCGACGGGAAGCTTTTGGATTTCCTTTAATTAGTGATCAGTTTATGCTCATATGCTTTCTTTGCTTTTATTATTTGCTTATCACCCATCCTCCACAGCTTCTATATTCAGCCTCTATTTTCCAGCTGACATCACTCCGAAACACAATTTTTCTGCTCCATCGAAATAAAATCACCAGTCATCTAGGCAGCTCTGTATATGTTTGCTCTAACTTTTCCTTTTATGAGAATATACCATGACCGTACTTCAACTCTCCTCTTTAAAGGCAGCCTGTTGTTCAGTTGCAATTTTGCCTGCTAGTCTTCATTCTAATTCAACTGGACCAGATGTCTTTTTACCCTACCTCACAGTTTGGCTTTCTCACTCTAATTATTCTTACTCTAGATTGTTAAGAGGCCTTTTTCCATAAATCTAAGCCTTACATTAAAATCGCTGTCCTCTAAATGATTCCTACTAACACCTGATCCCCTTGGTCCAGATCATTTCTAAAATAACAGATTCTCAAGAACTGGAAACATAGCAATGTGGATAATTCTTCCGAATACTGTAAACTGTACATGCTTGCCCCTTCCTGTCCCGACATTACCACTATCCAAGTCAATATTCGGAGATTTAGTTACCCATTACAACTACTCCATAATTAGTGCACTTCTAATTTCATTATGAATTTATTTCCCACTTACTGAAGGCCTGTAGAGTACACCAAGCAGTGCAGTTGCACTTTTTTTTGTTCCTTAGCACTAACCAAATAGATTCTGTTTTTGATTCCTTTGGGACATCTGTTCTCCAGCACCAAAATGTTTAATACTTCTGTGCCTCCCCCTTTTCTGAACACAATTTACATAGGAATATTTATATGCTGTCCTCCTCCTCTTGGAGTTAGGTTTCTTTATCACCTCAGCATCATATTTCCACATAGCTATCCGCATCTGCAAGTCACCAATCTTATTTATTTCTCTCAGCATGCATGATCACTATAACACTAATTCAGACTAATTCCCTCTAATCCCTTACCATTTTCTGCTCTAGTACTATCCATCTCTACCAAATGTTCTTTGCCCCTTGGTATCCCTCTGTAGTACTCAGTTGGTAACCACACTCCTGTTAAATTAGTGATACAATGAAAGTAAAATTGCTCATGTGACTACTAGGGTAATCAAAAGTGAAACAGATGAACTAATCTAGCAATTCCCATGTCTGTACACCTAGCTAAGTTTTTCCAAAGAAAAATCAAGGTCAAAAATCAACATTTGAGGATGTAACATTGGGTCAATGGTCAAGTGTTGCCAGTCTTGTAGAGTTAATATTTGTTTTGAATAGTACTGCAGCAAGTACTTATTTTTGTTAACTTTCTCTTGGTAAATACATCAATTTCTCTTGCAAGTACGGTTTCCTTTGGCAAGAGCCTAAGCAGCCATTCAAAGATTGATAATGTCAAGGCAGATTACGCCCAAAATGCCCATATATGCAAATACTTCCTAGCAGTGGACTGGGACCAGGGATGGAAGCCCTGGATCATTTCTCCCTCATGACAAAATATGGACAATCCCATGCCCAAACTGTTTTTGTTCATACTGCCTCAATGAGGTTGTCAGTGGAGTCTGAAAGACACTTAAGCTCACAGATTCTAACATTTCCAGCAATATACAATGTTGTTCAATTTGTCAATCCGTTTGTGCTCCCGTGAGAAATCCATGCCCTCAGAACAATTTCTACTTGAGAGCTAAAGATAGCACTCTTATAGAAACAGGAGAAAATCCTGGTTAGAAAACTTTAGCTAGCCATTTTTTGAGAGAGAATAGCCTTGAACCAGACAAAATTATTCAAAAGCTTATAGCAACATGGGTGAATGAACAAAGTTTGGTGGGACACCAAACAAACCAGATGCCATTTGAACAATGGTAAAGGATCGCTCGCATTTAAGTCACACAAGTAAACATCTTAACCAAATAAGGAATTTGAGTGCTGTCCTCAAAAGGCAATTTCAGAAAGATGCAGTGCCAATCACAAGGAAAGATCCAAGGCTCAAGACAAATCTTGAAATGTCTAGAACAGCACAAATGGGAGAGAAAATACAAAGGTTGGGCAACAAGAGTCTCCAAATGAAGGAAAACCATGAAAAATAATTAGCCTTATCACACTTTCATGCAGTTACTAAAAACTGCAGGTGCTGGGGCCTAAGGTGTGATGGCAAATTGTGAGGATTCCTCTGAATATTAACTTCGAAAGTAGAGTTGAGAATTGAATGGCAAAATGTGTCCGTAACACACTACTTTTGCTGTCAGCGGTAGGAAAAAAAAAGGATAGCCTACTGAACCACCCTTGCTCTGAGGTTTTGCTTTAAGAGTTAAACTGACTGCCACTTAAGAATTCAAAGTTTTCCAGTACATATTACCAGACTTGATTGAGCAAGATCAAAGTACAAGGTTGGAAGACAGGAGATAAAACAGTCATTGGGATTCTTCATTATTTCCTTTCCCTATTCTTGTGTAACCTCAGAATATGTGCCAGTCCTGGCTGGTGAGGGGTTTGTTCGTTTAGAAGAGGCTCTGGTTCGCAAGTAGCCATTGCATCAGAAATGTGTTCAAAACACCGTTCGGCCAAACAGATTTGCAGATTCCTGAAAAAAAAAATACAAGGTACTTGTCCAGGAAGGGAAAAAAGGGGAAGGCTTGAGGATACCTCTGCATTTGTAGCACACTGCTAGAGATTAGCATTGATAGAGGTTAGAGAACAAAGAACGTACAAGATTCCGGATCAATTCTTAAATACTTGGAATAATCTCTGCTCCCTGGCAAATCTCCAGGGCAATTACTTTCTTTCAAAATAAAGCAGCAATTACAGCAGCGTACCAAGTGAAAGAATCAATACTTTGCACAGCATCAGGGCCTGGTCCCCCAAAATGTTTGGCTCTCAATTTCAGGGCAGAAGGTGCTTTGAAGTGAGATGGTTTCAGAAATACTTGGTAGTACTCAAAATATTTTGAACAAAATATCAAAATTAGGGAAGTGAAATTAATCTATGAAGCTAGTGTTGCACACTAGAAAGAAATCAAGGCAAAGGCTAAAATATGTTTAGTTTCAAACAACTGGCAATGATTTGTCAACTGAACTCTCCCAGATAGTACTAATGAAACAACTAATAAATTTGTGCTGCAGTAATGCTTCCTGCTTTTTTGGTCAAACCCTAAACTGCTGCCTTTACTATGTGTTGCCCAACACACTCACCATCAGTTTCTGAAGATGGACAGCAAGGCAATGAATTGTTTAGCTACATTACACAAGAAACATTCACAAGAATTCAAATCATGAAAATTACCAGTAAAGAAATCAGTAATTTCAACAGGGTAAAGCAGGATACTCTGTTTCCCCAAGTTGATATGTCAGTAACTAGGAGTCACAATTTCAAGACTGTCAACAAGAGAGCTAAAAGTGAGATGAGAAGACACCTCTTTACTCGTGTTAGGATTTGGAATGCGACTGCCTGGGAGAATGGAGTTGGTGGAGAAGGTTTCAAAAGAGAACGGGACATATATTTGAAAAGATGAATTTAGAGGCTACAGAGGGGGGAGCTGGTAGAGACATGATGGGTCAAATTGCCTCCTTCAGGACTGTAAAGTTCTATGAATCTAATTTACAAAGAAGAGACTTTTTTCCAAAAATAAGACAAGTAACACATGGCTAACAGAAACACCTGCCGTTCCGTGTTCTTCAGACTTGTTGCAATATTTTATGAGCATGAAACTGGTTGGTGGTCCACCAAGTATTAGGACTTGTCATTTATTATTGCGCAGTGCACATAAAACAATGGAGGAAGAGGGAAGAGGGCATTGTCACTACCACTAATCAGACTTTTGTTTTGCTTTGCCCCAAAACAAAATGCTTGTGCATGTTAAGACATTCCTGCCACTCTAAAATTGACTTCCTACAGTCCCCATGTACCCTATGCACAGTAATTAAAAATCAGGTTGAATAGGGGCATGATTTGGTTAATAACCTGCCTGTTTCTGAGGTTTAAGTGCATTACCTGTCCTGGCAGTCCTCCTTCTGGTGTCTCTCGAGAATGGAGCGTGGGAACTGCTTCAGGCAGAAGCCGCACTCGCTGGGAAGCTCGCTCACCGCCTTTTCCACGGCCAGGTTCCTGCAGCACAGGCTCTTGCTGATCTCACAGCGGCAGTTCGGGCAGGTGGCCTGTTCCTCCTTCAGCCTGGCATCAGCCAGCAGGTGAATGAAACAGCCTGCACACATCAAGTGACCATTCGTGCACTGCCGGGCGGAAAGAAAACTTACATTTATACCAAGTTGGACAGCAGCAAGTCTTTGATTTTTTTTGAACAGAAAGGAAGGCAGTGCCGGGAAACTGAACATTTGTCATTTTGCATCCAATTGACAGCATGAAGAACTCAAGGTCAGATTTGGAACAATTCAGATGCAATGCAGAGCTCTCCAGCCTCCTGCAATGCCCCAACCTACCTGAATCCAAATTCAAACCATTGCTCATCAAGCCAGCAACTTCTGCTTGCCATACTTACGGTGCTTGTGATCACTCAAAGCTAGATTGTAGAATAAGTACCTCATTTATTCTGAACTTGGGGAAGAGTTATTTAATCCTTGTCAGTTAGGGAATTGGATAGAGGCAGTTTTTAACAATGGTGAACTGTGTCCTCAAAAGCCCTTGGAAATAGAAGAGGCCTTCACCTCCACCTTTCTTCAGCCAGGCATAGAGCTAGGTCTCAGAGGACAGAAAATAATCTTAATTGATACTACACCTACCTTTCTCTAATTTAGTCACTGGAAACTGGTAACACTGTCAAGAATCTCTGGGAGCCAAAGTTGGGAGGAAGAGAAACAAAACAGCAGGTATTCACACAAACAGGTTGCAGCAGCCAGTGACAGTACCTTACACCACAAGTAATTTCACATTTGCAGGGAAAGTTTATTCGTGAAAGTACAGTGGAAGCTCTCATCACTGGTATGCTACGCCAATACCCACAGTACATTAGAAACACTAACTTGAGCAACCAGATAGGGTTTAAACTGAAAAGCAAATTCCAAATAGATTTCTTGTCATCTCAGCAAAGTGGCATTTTTGAGATTTCAAGACATGGTTACAAAGCCAGGCACTGAAGGCGGAATTCTCTCTTTCACATTTAAGTAACACCCTCGCCAGACATGCCATATATGACTTTTAATCAAAAAGGGAGGACAGGGCCAATTTTTGGCTTTCATTGTTCAGCAAGGGTTTGAACAGAGTGCATGGGAGCACTCTAATTATGTTGTCTGCTGTCTAGTCCACTGGTACGATCCTGATTGCCCAGTACTTTTATAAATCAGGGACAGAAAGTAATTTTATTAGTATCATATCACTACAAATATTTTATGGGAATTTACAAGGAAATCTGGGTACAGCAAGATTACCTACCTTCTCTCTCTCTCTCCCTTTCTTATCCTCCACATACCTCAGGACAGTCCCATCATCCAATAGGGGAAATTACCTGGACGGTTTCCCTCCATGAGTTCTAACCTCACTGAAGTCTCTTACGGGCCATATGATCTTTCCCCACTCCTAAGCTGTATAAGAGCCGTGGCCACACACCGGTCCGCGGTTCTTTTATCGATGGAGGCAGCCTGCAGGGTAGGTAATGCTTACACAGCAAAGGAAAACAATTTTGTCAACATTTAGTAAAATGTCAAAACACTCCAAATGAGAGCTAGAAACAGCGGGATAAGTGGGTATATGCGAGATATGTGGAGGATAACATACATTCAAAAAAAAAGTCAAGACCACAGCAAACGAAGGTAGTTAATCTTCTTCCTTCCTCATTCATTTATTCACCATGTCTTTCAGGAAAATGCTTTAAACACTGTTAGGAAATGAAAGTGAACAATCTGTAGTAAATCAAAACATACCTCAAGACTCAAAATGACTCCTCTTAAAAGGGAGATATTGGAGATGATCTTATTAACTAATTGTGTTAACATCTTCAATGTAAATGCTTCATGGTATTAGATTCATCACCTGGCATGGGGTTACATGTCTGCAGTAGATAGTGTAGGAAGGTTTTACCTTGTGGTAGCCAGTCATGAGTCACCAGTTTTGTCACCAATGAAGAGGGCAGCAAATAAATCAAGGCTTACAGAAAGCTCTGAAGATGTCTACAGAGCCGAAATCAATAGTTTGACTGTACGATGGTGGAAGGGACATTAGTGATAGAGTCTTTGGAAAGATGGAATTTTGCTCTGATCCATATGGTTTCCAAAGTTGTCCCAGAAGCAACCAGAAAGGGACACCAAATCAATATGGTGGATCTGTCAAGAAATGTTCATTGAGTCAAGGGGGTAACACAGTGTGGAGCTGAAGGAACACAGCAGGCCAGGCAGTAGAGGAGCAGTAAAGCTGATGTTTCGGGTCAGGACACTTCTTCAGAAATTCATTATTTCAAGACAAATGAGATTAGATATTTAAAAGAAACTATAATTTTTGGAGGTCAGGATAGCATAAAGAACCAGTCTAAACTGCACACTCCTAAGCTGGTTCCAGACATTGGCCTCCATTCCAGTTGACAACTTCCAAGGTTCAATTTGCAAACATTTGAGAAAGACTGATGTTGTGATAAAGTCCTAAAAATCTAGCTCTTCTCATTTTATCATTACAGTACAGTACGCACGACAAGGTCGTATCCATAAAGAAAGACTGGAATGTTCAACATTCATGAAAAATTCTAGTTCAACAAATCCAGGAGCCCAACCGAGCCAAACTCCAAAGCTGCAGAGGGCATTTTTCAAGAGCACAAATTCAAAGATTTTTTTTAAATGCAGACTGGTCTTGTGCATCACAATCAGATGGTAGAAGATTGCCCTGAACAATTTCAAGAAAAAAAGTGAGATCACATAAGATCCCAACAAGTCCACACCAACCCTTGGAGCATCCCACCCAGACCCAGCCCCTCATAACCCACCTGAGCTTCACATCCCTGAACACTATGGGCAATCCACCTAACCTACACGGCTTTGGACTGTGGGAGGAAACTGGAGTATCCGGAGGAAACTCATTCAGACACAGGGCAAGTGTGCAAGCTCCACACAGACGCAGTCATGCAAAGGTGGGATTGAACCCGGGTCGCTGGCGCTGAGGGGCAGAAGTGCTCAAAACTCAGCCACCATGCTTTTATATATCACTTTGAGGGGAAAAGTCACCCATCTGAATTTTACCGTGTGGAAACTTAGAAGGTCTATCTAAAGCATGTAATGTTATTTCAGAGAAAAGAGATTGCTGATCTTTCTTGCCTTAAAAAAAGGTGACTCTGCATACCGCAAAGTTTAGATTAGATTAGATTCCCTACAGTGTGGAAACAAGCCCTGTGGCCTAACACACCGCCTTGAAGCATCCCACCCAGACGCATCCCCCTACAGCTCACACACCCCTGAACACTACAGGCAATTCAGCATGGCCAATCCACCTAGCCTGCATATCTTTGGACTGTGGCAGGAAACTGGAGCACCTGGAGGAAACCCAAGCAGACACTGGGAGAATCTGCAAACTCCGCAGTCAGTTGCCCGAGGCTAGAATCGAACCAGAGTCCCTGGCGCTGTGAGGCTGCAGTGCTAACCACTGAGCCACCGTGCCGCCCTTTATTTAACTCTTAGGACCTTTACAGTTTATCTATTATTACTGGTAGAAAGACATCATAGTAACGTTCATTGTTAAGGCTTTCGAGTTAAGTTCCTCATACCTTGATAGATATTTTCTTGTTCTTAGATGCAGACATATAGCCACAGGCACACCCAAAGAAAGCCTTTCTGGCTCGACAAGATAGACATATCAATGGAATGGCTTTTAGTTTTGGACTTTTCTTCAAGTACCATGCATTTATACAACGTAATTTTCAAAAAACTTCAAAAAGCTTCTCGTGAATGCCACCTAGATGACAGGAATTTCTGAAGCGCATCTCTGGAGTCTTGAATTGTCAGACAATGCTTCAAATAGCAAAGTTCCAAGCAATGGCTGAAAATGAATAAATCAGATGTGCACTTGCCCTCACTTGAAAAGAGTGCCTGACATCACAGCCAACTGTTCTGAAGCATTCAATTTTTTCCACTTCTCAATCAAGGGCAATCTCTTAAATATATTTTATCTGGGCCTAGAATATAATTGAAAAGATGTAGATTTACCAGGGTTAAAGGTTCACCATTTGTGAGAAGTTGGAACTTCAGCCCTACTTCCCTTGGCACAACGGTAAGATGATATCCACTGGACATATTCAACTTGAAAGATTTAAATGGTGTGAGAGAAAGAAGAACTAACCTGTTTCTCGAATGGATCAATAACAAAAAAGGTCATAAATTCAAAGCTATACACAAAACAGTACACCTGAAAATGCAATGGAAGTTCATAGCTCATGATTCAGAAGTACAACTGCCATAACACTGATGATCACTATGGCATTAACAGTCTTAGAAGATGAAGGCTGCCGCCGATCCACCGTAATGCAGTGAATGTGAAAAGCACAGACATAAATCCCCTAAGGCGGCCAAAACCAAACCTATTGAGCCAGAACAAACGCAATGGCCTTGATCCAGGTTGTCTGTCAGCACAACCACCATCCAAAGGTCAAGGGCTCCTCCATCAGTATTAAATCTTGTGTTCACATATGCAAAAAAAATCAAAATAAATCAAAATCCTTTGTTCCAGTAAACATGAGCAGATGCTGCAATGTTGAAATCTTCAAAGCCAGCTTATGCTAGGTTCAACAGCAAAACACAGAACTGGGCCATAGAGTCAATCATGTAGTATAGTTCCATTGTGCCTATGGAGGATATGACATCTGCTCTCCAATTAAACTATTCTATCTTAAACAATGCTCTTCTTCCAGATGATTCCAAAGATCAAGAAAATTGTTCACTCTTATTGCCAAATTCCTTCAAGTATTTTTGCTTCAATTCATATTTAGCTGTAAAGAAACTCCCAGGATCGTGGCTCTAATATGTACGAAGTGAAGTTATCTGGTTTTCCACTTCATGACGTGACATTTTGAAGAGGTAGTGGCATATCCAATGTCTGTCTAATGCTGTCTTTTGATGGAAGACAATGAAGGCTCATTAATGGGTTGTGATTGGCGATGAATCCTCAACAAGTGGTTGAGGAATTAAATTTTCCTGATTTTGTTTCATTTCCATTTTCTGACGTATACATCTCAACTCAAAGTTTATTTTGAATGAGTCAAAAGCTATAGCAGAGCTGTTCACAACGATACGCTTGCAAGATAATATTTCAGAACTGGTACTACAGAAAGACCAACAAGTTAAATGCTGTTGATTGGAGAAAAAGAGAATTGATCTTACAACAACTTATGTAGAACAGCAGTGGAATCAGGAAGATTTTTTCAAGTTTTCACAGATTGCAACTTTCTTGGAAGCTTATCAGAGATGTCATCACCCACAGGGCTATCCTGAAGTTTATGGAAAATAGATGAATGAGGAAGAACGCAGTTAGTTGACTTTTGATGCCTATAAGAAAACCTGACAAGATGGTTAGAAAATTGCTCAAGACCAGTGGTTAGGACAGTTCTGTTCCATCAAATGCTCGGTTCCAGCTTAAAACATTAAAACATTTCACAACTCAGTGACATTTTGCAAATGAAACTGATGGAATTTAATAATATTAGCAAAATAAAAAATTGTCATCAATAGTTAACAGACAGAAGCACAACTCAGATCACTCCCCAGTAACCAGAAACATGTGCTTTTCTGAGAGCACAGCAGCTCAATGCAAGGGACAATGCCTCCTGTTATTGGAACTCGAGTGTTTGCTAAAACTCTTACTCATCCTGTGTCAAACTTATTTGAATGCCTAGATTAACTTATTGCTGAAATTATGAATTTTCTAGAGATATAGTTTTCCATATGCTTTTTAGTTCAGCTCCATGCACACAACAAACATGCATGAATGGAGTTAAACTACAGGATCAGATGATGACAGCAATGTATAAAAGCTGCATTTATAGATTAGATTTTTTTGTCCTCTGACATAGTAATAATGCTAGCTCCATCAGTAATTTTGACAAACTACCAGAGACCTTAGAATTTAATGAGGGCCTGCATCCAAAATATTTAACAACAAGGATATTTCAGGAAAGAACTGAAAAATAGTATGAGTTCTGCACCTACAGTTGGGTAATGCTGAAACATATAGCACGTCATGGCAAGAATATTTGCCTTAAACAATGCTGGTATTACAAGAGTAACAGCTGTGCGGTTACTAAAGGTGATTCTAAGAGTTTGAAAGTACAAAACCCTGCATATAAGGAGATTAACTAACACATTGAAAGACAGCAGTGCTTAGTGGGAACAATTCAGGCCGCTGCCCAATTTGCAAAGCCTTCCATATAATAGTAATTGGTCCCAACCAGACCAGGGACACTTTAAAGAGCTGAAGCACACTATATGTGCAAAGTTCTGTTTAGATAGGATTCAGGTCACATGGTCACAAAAAGTTTAAATGGTCAACATCTAAAATTTGAATTATGGAGAATACTCTCTTGGTAAGCAGAAGGGCAAGGTAGATGCCCACAAAGACAGGATTGAATGTGAAGATTTTTCACTAATAGAATAATACTCTTCAGTGAGCAGCATTTCAGCTTGCAAGAAAATCTAGGTTCAGCACACGCCAAACAAGATTCAAACCGGTTAGTAGATTGTTGTAAGATGAATAATTCACTTTCAACATTTCCTTCATAAACATGGAGACAAAATATTTGACATTTGCCTAAGGTAATCCTCTTCTATTCAAAATCTAAGAAAAACTGTTCATGGCATGAGGACAATTTCCACAATTTGGCAGCGTGGTCTGAAGAGATACCCACTCATCAATTCATTCTGGACTTTGAAGAATTTAATCCAATTGATTAGTTACTGATCTAGAGAAACAAGACTTTCTTTGCTGGTAAGGGGCTTCAAATATGACCAATCTAAATTCTTCAGGAGTTGACTAATGTTTTGCATGAAGAGGAGAAATGGAATCCAAACTACTTCCGTTAAAATAATTGGTTGGTCCAAAGGACTGCTGAACAGATGCAACTTAATCATCCCTTTGTTTTGCTGGAAGCTCAGAGCAGGTTTGTTCTTTGACAATGAACCACTGAAATGATGCAGAACTGAAGGGAGCCATTTGGCCCATCTTGTCCATGCTGATCTAAAGACACCCAAGTATCTTTTATAAGCCCATCTTCCTGCACATGGCCAACAGCCCTGCAGCTTTTAGAACGCGAGCTGCAGATTGAGGTGATTTTAAAGAGAGTTTAGTGTCTCTGTCTCCACTACCAACTGAGGCAGCAAATTCCAGGCTGCCAAAGGATAAAAAGGAGTTAATTAAACTACTTGCACATTGAAATGTGCATTGCTAACTTTGTGCTCCCAGACAGCATACGCAGTGACCACAGAGAAAGGTGTACAATAAAAGGCCAAAAATATCAATAAAAGTGTGACAAAGTTCACTATCAAATCACTTGTGGTAGCAAAATTTCTACAATTCAAAAAATTAGTTTCATCACAGGCCAAAGCATTCTTGCTTTAATGTTCTTTTAAAAAAAAAGAGGGTACAATAAAGCAGAATATATAAGGCACAAATACAGATAACAACAACTACACACTAAAGAAATTTCAGACGCTGAGACGGATGTATCTGGTAACAAGAACGAACATCACGGACCACCACGTCTGTGTTCAGTGCAGATTGAGGGAATAAACAAAGCAGGAGACTAGAATCTTAAACGGTATGATGATCAGCCGTAAAGATGGCGATGGGGCTGCCAGTAAAGATGAGAAGGAATATCCAAGGTGTAAAGGTGTGGAGGTAAGGCAGTTAAATGTGGATTGGGTGACCAACAGTAGGTGATGAAATCCAGCAATGTGAAAACTTCACATAAAATAGGAGAAATCACAAGAGGAGAGTAGAATTTTGAGCTTTCTTTGTTTCATAAGTTTCCTCTGGCTGGAACCAACAAGTTTTCCAGCATCTGAGCTGTAAGTTTTCAAGCAAGTGTTTGACAATCCAAATAAATTAATTTCTCAATTTGGACTGTATACTGGGGGAGGTACAGCAAATAACATCTGCAGAAGCAACGCTCCTTTCTCAGGGTTCAACAAATCACTTCAGTAAAAACTAGTATGAAGTATGCATCCACCCAGAGTTTCCACTAGTGTTTGCAAAAACAGTGACTGATAGTCATTGTTGCAGAGGACAAGGAAGGAAGTCTCACATCCAAGTTTTTTTTAAAAAATGGTTGTGGGGAACCAATATTATTAATTCTTCCTTGGTAATACTTTTCAAAAATTCCTCTTCATTTGCACACTAATGATTTGTATGGTTGTTGAACTTACTGGTTGTCATCCGTGATCCAAGTATGTCATACTTCAGTTCAAGGTGGCGTACAAGAGAATTCCTTCATTAGCTAATATATCAGTTTGATCTTAAGGAGCTGGGTACTGATTAAGGCAAAATCAAGCCAGTCCTTTGGCGATAGTTTTCAAGAAAAAGGTACCTTTTGCTGCCAAACATAACAACACAAAGTTGCTACACACAACTGGGAGGACACTAAGGCACAAGTTCTGATATCTCATTGATAAGAGAGAGGAGTAAAACCCAGATAACAAACAGCTTTATTCCTAAAGCGGGAATATCGCAGCACTCTACTGAGAGCCAAACTCTCAATTACATCAGTGGTTTCTTATGATGATTCAGAGAAGCTTGCCTTGCTCCATCAAATAAGCTTCAGAAGATCTCCCAAAAGATGAGGCAATCGCATCAAGTTCTTTGACTTACTTTTGAGTGACGTCTTTAAATCACACCATCAGCACTGTGGGTAAGAAAGTGTTTGTGGCATCCAACTTTGAAACCAAATATTGGCATCAGCCAATCCTATGGGAAAGATAGGTAGAGTACAGATGAATCAAAAACTTCAGTAAGATGGCACATGACTGCTGCCAAAAGTAAAGTAAATCATGACTAAGCAGCCCACAACAGCTAAATATATAGGGGTGGTGAAAAGTACTTCACAGCTTGATGCTTGGAGTACTTTGCAATTTGATGAAAAATTATATTTCCATATGGAGTTGAACAAATGAATGTGGCTCGGTTTTTTCCCCATGAGCCATTTCTAGGAAGTAATAACACTGGTGCTCATTGTTGAATGATTTTGTCCAGAAGAATCATTGATCAGCAAGAAACACAGCAATACTCTGCTTTCATTAGTTTAATTTAAACTCCTTCTTCCCAAAAAAAGGTTCTTTGTCGATTGCAGAATTAACCTGAGACATTTTAGCAGAAAAAAAAAGGCCACTAGACCAAAAAGGCTCACTTGATTTGCACAGATCTCAACTGAGTATTGTCTCATATTTTTAAATCCATTATGTCTCCAACAATAACCTTTCTAGGGCTGATTTACAGGCCCCATATCTGGAATCTATTTAAACAACCCACTTTAAAATGAACATTTTGGATAACAAATGCATGAATTTGTGAATTAAAAGCACTGTCTGCTTGACTTCCCTCATTCCAATTTTCTTTAAACTTGAATCTCCTGACATTTGAAAAAGTTACTTTAAAAACAGCCAAAGCTTTATAACTTCATGAGCTGCGTATGTTTGGTTTTGTCCATACAGATGCTTAGCATGCACATGAAAAGAAACTTAAATTCTATGGTTCTCTCGTGCCCCGACACTTGGTAGTTAATTTTTATTTATCAATAATTGATTTCCCTTATCAATTAATTTAAAATCAGACAAGAACTGATCCAAGATCTATACTGTTGAGGCACCCATGACCTAAGTATACTTTTTAATCAATGGAGCTGCAAAACCATTCTCCCCCCTCCCCCGATAAAAGAATAAAATTTGATTTCTCATTCTCCACCTATTCTCGATAACCAGGTTACTTCCTATAATCGCCTCTCAAGTCCAGCAGATAACATTCTCTGATGAAGCGAGCAGGGTAGCATGCTCTATTTTGATATGTTCCAGCAGTTTTTAAAAACAGCACTGTAACTATTTAATTAGCTCTCTTTTCTCACTGTAGTCAAATATTGGGCTGACACTTGTATATTCATTACTACGACCCCTCAACCTGATTTGTAAATCAGCACACTGCATTGCAGCAACCTCCAGGAACAACAATTTCTTGTGTCCATATCAAGTTATACTTTTACAGTTATCTACTGAATTCTCTGGTTTAAGGAATCAAATTGAATGCAATACTCATGATTTGCTCTGACCTACACTTCCATATCTACAACCAGTCCTCTTTCTTTCTGATAATATTTTAATCAAAATCCAAGCTAGCTCAATACATGTCAGAGCAAAACAAACATTTATGCAGACTTCAAAGTCACTGCACACCTTGCACTAATTTCCTCATTTGTTTGATTCCAACAATTTGGTTTTTCTGTAATTTTAAGTAGACATTAGACTCCTCGGCAAGTGACATAAACTGGTGTCCAATTTGCTCTTGCTATGACAAGGTCACCTGAGCCTTTAGATTGGATTACCATCTCCGGTTCACTGTGGAAGTACCTGGCATTATTTGAAAGGGAGTCAAGTCTTCCTGCAAGCAGAAGATATTACCAACTGACACCCACATTTAAAACGAAAGTTTCTATCTGTTCACTGTCACTGCATTAACCTCCACAGTACGAATTAAGGTGACACTTTCTCAAAATCATAAAATGATCTGATAGCTTCCTGCTTAGTTTTCCCTGTTCAATTGTAGATAACTATCCCCATCATAAAGGGATGTATCTACTGTCATCTTTACCTCATAGCACTTTGGTTTCCCGATTAGTCATTTGCAGTGGCCAATAATGACAAACTGCCATAGCAACTGTCATTTTAAGTTTCCAATTCTGCCACTGGATAGCTTTTCCTATTCCCATTAATGTCACTATCTTGCAAATTAAAAACAAACTGGAGCTCTGTGCAATTGATAAATAGAAGTGACTGGATCAAGAAAGGAAAGAAATAGTCAAGTGAAATCAGCTAGCTGCCTATGGCCCTGCTCTTTCCTAGAATGCTTTGCTTTCAGAGCACCTAGGCAACCCATGGCAGAGGGCAGAATGGCTGCTCAATCGGCATACGGTGTAGCATAATTTAGGGTAGAATTAAACAGACATTTAAAGTCAAGAGACATTAGCTTTTGCAAGCCAGATAGACCACAGTTCTTTTTTTAAATGATTTCCCAGGGCTGCTTTTCACACATTTCCTACTGTTCCTTACATATCTCTACACATAAAACAGTTAACAGTTTAAAAACCCTGTGCTACAACCTAGTTCCTTGATCTCAAATGTCAAGTCTTAATCCTACATAATTGAAAATCAATGCATTCTAGAAAAAAAGTGGTGCAAGTGCCGTTTATCACCTCGTATTACTGGATAGTGCACAAGTCAAGGAATTTTTTTTTGGTTAGTGGGGGAACAACTTTAGTTACATACATAAAAACCCAGACGTGCAGATTCTGGCAATTCGACAGAGTTCTATTTTGTACTATAGAATGGATTACAAAATCACTGTCTCCCCTCCCAAATGAAATAAACGAATAGCCAACAATGATGGTTGCAACTTTGCTCGTTAGCTCTCTGCAATGCTCATTTGGACTGGACACGACAGAACAGGGAAAAGCAAACTGTGTACAATTATTTTCTCATTAACGAGATCAACTTTGGCATGGGGACTGAATTTAGGAAGAGTCAATATTTGTAAATATTGGTAGCACTTTGTTCCCCTGACACAGAGAAGGGTAGGGATCATTCTTAATACATTTTGAAGGCACCTATTTTAGGGCCATATACATGTTGATGTTACAAAAACGAGGTTGCCACAAAACACATGCTGGGTCAGTAAGCTTGCCAAGAGAAATACCTGTTTCGCACTCTGGATTTAGCTTCAAACTAGCTACATTACATGTTGACACTTTACTTGAGTTTTATATATTTGCAACGGGACAAAAGCTAAAGAGGCTAGGCTCTCTTCTCTTGGAGAAATCTGAGGTATAATCCATTACAGATCTTTAAAAAACATTGCAGGGATTCAATAGAGGAGATGTTCTTGTGGGACAGTTCAAAACGGAGTTGTAAATAAGATGCAGCAGCAGAAGTAGACCATTGAGTCTGCTCTGTCATTCAACTGTATCACAACTAATCTTATAACCTTCAACTCCACTTTCCTGGCTTTTCACCTAGCCATCGATTCCGTTATTGACTAAAAATCTCTCAATTTGAATGTATCTAAATGATAGCGTCAACAGGCCATGCGGTAAAGAATTCTGCACATTCACTACCCTTGGAGAGAAGAAATTCCTCCTAAATGCACAATTCCTTATTCTGAGATCATGCCCTCTGAACTCCCAACTGTCTGTAGCTTTCTGCAGTTTTTCTCCATTTAAAAAAAATACTAGCTCCACTATTCTCCCACTAAAGTGCATAACCTTACATTTTCCCCACATCATATTCCATCTGCCAAATTTTTGTCCTTTAGTGTAACCTGGCTACGCAGCTCTGCAGACTCTTACCATTCTCAGTGATAATGGGAACTGCAGATGCTGGAGAATCCAAGATAATAAAAAGTGTGGAGCTGGATGAACACAGCAGGCCAAGCAGCATCTCAGGAGCACAAAAGCTGATGTTTCGGGCCTAGGAAGGGTCTAGGCCCGAAACGTCAGCTTTTATGCTCCTGAGATGCTGCTTGGCCTGCTGTGTTCATCCAGCTCCACACTTTGTTATCTTGCCATTCTCACTTGTCTTTCCACCTACTTTTGTGCCATCCACACAAACTTGGTAATAGTATATTCATTCCCAATGGCACCCGAACCCTCAAGTTATTAACATATATTGTAAATAACTGGCCCCAACATTGATCTCTATGGCACTGGTCCACTCTCACCATCTTGAAAATGGCTACCTAATAGGCAGTGGAGCAATCTACCCATGCTCATCTCTTACTTCAAACACCATGGGCTCTTACTTTATTAAGCAGCCTAATGGGTGGTAGCAGATCAAACACCTTCTACATCCACTGCTGCTTATTTATCCTGCTTACCTTCTCAAAGAATTTTAATTTGTCATACATGACTTCCCCATCATGAAGCCATGATGACACTGCTTGATATCACAATTTTAAATGTCATGCTATTACAGTCTTTATAATTAATTATAACAACATTATCTCAACTACACTGCAAGGCCAGATGATCGCTGTGACTCACCTGGCCAGTGTGAACACAGGGAGATCAGAGTTAACCACTTATTAAGAACTAACAATTTAGTTCTGCATTGAAGAACATTTAACTGTAAGCATTAACAACTTCCTTCCATTTGTTGCACCTAGTGAGAAGGAAGGTTGTAGAGAACTAATGATAATGTAAACATAAATGTTCAAGTGATGTCTCATGTCCTGTAATAAGGTGTAGAGCTGGATGAACACAGCAGGCCGAGGAGCATCAGAGGAGAAGGAAGACTGACATTTCAGGCCTAGACCCTTCTTTATTTTCTGAAGGAGGGTCTAGGCCTGCTGTGTTCATCCAGCTCTACACCTTGTTATCTCAGATTCTCCCGCATATGCAATTTCTGCTATCTCTCATGTCCTGTATGTGGGTTTACCATCTTTAAATTTGTCTGGAGTGATTTGAAAACCAGTGAGAGCTAGAATTCTTCTATAATCTGCAGAGATAGATCAGAGCTAATTTTCGTCACTTAACAGAACGTTCTTTCGGAGAAACAAAAGCTTCGAGTCCAGGGTCACAATTTTCGTGAAGGGATGCCACGATCGAGTGGAAGGTATATGCTCACATTGACTCTTTGGAGCCAAATCATATGATGTGTTTTGTAAACTCTATTTTCTGACTGTCTGAGAAATTCAATCCATCAGAAAATTGGAAAAGACCCTCACTAATTCAGGTACAGCCTTCTTGAGGCACTTGGGAGACTTAACTTCATCACAAGTTTAAGAAGAGTGAAACATCAGACAATTTGCCAAGGTCAACGCGTTCAAAATTAGTTTGTTTGGTCAAACCTCTCTATATTCAAAACTATATTAACCAAAGCAAAATTTCATAAATAAGTGCCTTATTGCAGACATTTCTAATTATAAAGACGCTCCAAAAATGTAAATACCAATTTATGTACACGCCTGCAGAAAAAAAAGAAGTTTGTGGAAGATTAAAACTATATGAAAATCTGAAAGAGAAGGTAAAGAGAAAAAGATTATAGTATCAAAGAATCCCTACAGTGCTGATATAGGTCATTTGACCCATCAACCCTGCAACAACCGTTTGAAAAGCATCCCAAGATCACCCCTTCCAAATTCTCATAACCTTGCCTTTACCATGGCTAATCCATCTAGCCTGCCCATGTCTGGCCACTGAAGCAATTTAGTGCGACCAATCCATCTTTGGGCTGTGGGAGGAAACCCGAGCACCCAGCAGAAACCCATGCAGACACGGAAAGAACGTGCAAAGTCCATGCAGTCGCCACAGGTTAGAATCAAACCCAGGATCCGCTGGTGCTGTGATGCAGCAATGCTAACCATTGAGCCACTGTGCCGCCCCAAGAAAGCCTGCATCGTCACGAACAGGATACCTGGCACCACCCCACAAAACTAAATCAGGTCAAGCAATGAAGTGCAATCACAGAACAGCAGTAATAGTTTGAGCAGAGGGTCAAGGACTGTTAGCTTGCCCTCACTCATGCAGAGTACTAGATTTAAAGTTCCCTTTTCTGGAAGAAGTGACATGCAGAGATATAGATTCGAAGGCGGTGACACTGACACAAACTCTGGCATATTTAAATGCAGACGCATTATAACCTAATTCAATCCATCCCACCCACTGATAATACTTGGCTAGAAAAGAAGAGAATCAGTACAGTTGGCTTGTTTGTCAATCATATTGAATCTGTGCACTCTGTTTACCAAACACCCAACTTGGAAACAGGAGGAGACATCCTGGTTGATTCTGTTCCTAACCATGTTGGGATGGTGAAGTCAATTATTAACAGCTCTCCTCACTTCCCTCAACAGTTCTAGCTGGAATCAGCTAAGGACAGTGGCTCAAATTGAAAACTCAACTTCTACATTTTCTGGAATTTGGTACCATACCAGAGAACATGTCCAGACTCTCGTTATTACAACAAAACAAAATTGTTCATGTTGCTTCTCCCCTCCATTTTATGCCTTTATCTCCTGAAGCTGGCTTACAATGATCATAGTTCTAGTCAGCAGCAACCTTCCTGCTCTCACAGTCCAGGGTCACTTCTGATGTTTGAACATTAGCACACCGACCAATGATGGGAGTCAGAAGCATCATTTTTGCAAGGGCTCAAGATCTGGATTTAAATCTTGTCCTACCACTTTCCATCTAAATACATTAGGGGCAACAGGCTTGCACAGAATGATTCCCAATGTTTTTCAAAATCAAAGTGGAATCTATTGGCATGGAACCTATTGGCAGCAAGAGTGCATTTATTAGGGAGCTTTCCAATATCATTATAGTTTCTAAAAGGTTCAAAAGAAACTACCTTTAAGATCGGCACAACGATAGTCTCTGGAGTTTGGTCCTCAGACTGAAATGAAGGAATCAGTCAGCAGTGACGGGCAAGTGGAAGAGAAGTGAGAGTTAACGAGGACAATTCCATATGGCAGAGGAGGAAAATGAAAAATATGAACAGGTGAGATCAAAATTTGAAAAACCACACGGAGTCATTTATAAAATTAGAACATTTTTATTAGCACATTTTAAAAATTATTTAACAAACAATCTGGAAACTGATACAAAGCAAAGAGACATGAAGACAGTGCAATTTTTTTTTCAAATTCAATAACCAATCTTGAGAAACTTTCAAAATAAGGGACAGGACTTTTCTGGGAAACAGAACGAAACGTCACTGGTCCCAATTCTCCATTTTCTCATCCCACAATATTCTGACTTTCTAATGTGTTATCCGGAACCCTTTTAACAGCTCAACCTACTGAACACATTGTCTTTGGGGGCGGTGCATTTCCACATGCTTTGAGCAGAATCAAACTCCAATACTATATACTGCTCAAATAATGCTGTTTGTCAATAATACAAGTACATATCATACAGAAATGCAAATTTTTCTTCTATTCTGTTCTGCAGCTAATCACTGGAGTGAAATTTATTTACTTGAGGGACTTCTTATACTAGTACTAAATGCAGAATGCACCCTAAATGCATAATTCACAGCAGAGAATTAGCATCTAGTCTAAGCTTCAATGACAGTGACAGTATCATGCAAAAAAAATAGAAAGACAGCAGTTCTATCAACATCCCAACCAATAATTAAATGAGGACACACTATGAAGGGGGAAAGAGTAAATGCACTGTTGATAACAAAATTAAATATAGCTAGGAAACGATCTCAGCATACTTTAAAAACTAATTTAATTCAAGGAGTCTGCAGACCAATCTAGGAAGGTTCATTGAATTTCAGAACAAAGATACTAATGTGACACAAACATTTTGCAAATCACTGAGTTCTAAGACCACAAGAAGTAGGACAGCTGATACATCACAGAAGAAATCCTTTATTAGCTCACAGGGTGCTGGCTCTTAAAAAGAGCCGATTATCCAACTCTCTGCCCTTTACCTGCAATTTCATTTTGTCAATTATTTTTCTAATTTCATTTTGAAAAATCACTTCCCCTGCCATACAAGTGGTGTCTTCTAGATCACAACCCCCTGTGCATAATCCTCAACTTTGAGGGGTTTATCAGAAAAGCTGGTTGAAGAACAATGGCAGACATTTAAAGTAAGTTCAAGAGTCACTGGGAAGCCAGGAAATGGTAGAGGAGTTAAATAAATATTTTGCATTAGTCTTCACAGCAGAAAACACTGATAGTAATACAATAACCATCATAATAAAGAAAATGCTAGAGAAACCAACTGGATGTATCCTAGGATATTAAAGGAAGCATCGACAGAGTTACTGGATACACCATGGCAATCTTCCAAAAATACTTCAAGTCCCAGAACAGTGGAAAACTGCCAGTGTAACACCTTTATTTAAAATAGGAAGGAGACAAAAAAATGAAGATAACAAAGAGGCTACAGAGGGATATAGGCAGATTAGGTGAGTGCGCAAAAATTTGGCGCATGGAATATAATGTATGGTAAGTGGACTGTTGGTCTTTATTTCAAAGGGACTGGAATGTAAAAATAGGGAGATTTTGCACAATTATACAAAGTATGAGTTTGACCATATCATGGGAGGTGATGACCTAGCAGCTTATCACTAGACTATTAATCCAGAAACCCAGATAACGTTCTAGGGACCCAGATTCAAATCCTGCCACAGCAGATGGTAGAATTTGAATTCAATACAAATCTGGAATTAAGGGTCTAATGATGAATATGAATCGATTGCCACTTGTCAAGAAAAACCCACCTGGTCCACTAATGCCCTTTAGGGGAGGAAACTGCCTTATGTCTGGCCTACATGCAACTCCAGATCCACCGCAACCTGGGTGACTTAACAGCCCCCTGGACAATTTGGGACGTACAATAATTGCTGACCAGGCCATGATGCATAATATCCCATGAATGAAACCCTAGAATACTGTCAACAGTTTGGTTGCCTTATTGAAGACAAGGTATAATGGCATTGGAGGCAGTCCCGATGAGGATCATCAGGCTGATATCACTGATTTGAGGAAGACTGTGTTTCCGGTTGTATTTCTCCAAACTCACTGGCGTTCAGAAGAATGAGAGACCACCTTATTTTTGAAACAAAGTTTCTTGGGGGACTTGACAGAGTGGATGCTGAGAGAATCTAGAACCAGAGGGAGAAATATCTGCGAGTAGCCAATCTGTAGAATTCTTTACTGCAGAGGATGGTCTCATTAAATTGATTCAGGCTGACAGGTTAAAATCAACAGTGTAAATCATGGAAGGGATAAGGCAAGAGATTGGAATTGATGAACATAGAACATTACAGCACAGTGCAGGCCCTGCGGCCCTCAATGTTGTGCCGACCTGTCATACCGATCTCAAGCCCATCTAACCTACACTATTCCATGTACGGCCATATGCTTATCCAATGACGACTTAAATGTACCTAAAGTTGGCGAATCTACTACCGTTGCAGGCAAAGCGTTCCATTCCCTTACTTCTGAGTAAAGAAACCACATCTGACACCTGTCCTATATCTTTCACCCCTCAATTTAAAGCTATGCCCCCTTGTGCCCGCCGTCACCATCCTCGGAAAAAGGCTCTCCCTATCCACCCTATCTAACCCTCTGATTATTTTATATGTCTCAATTAAGTCACCTCTCAACCACCGTCTCTCTAATGAAAACAGCCTCCAGTCTCCCAGCCTTTCCTCGTAAGACCTTCCCTCCATACCAAGCAACATCCTAGAAAATCTCCTCTGCACCCTTTCCAAAGCTTCCACATCCTTCTTACAATGCGGTGGCCAGAACTGTACGCAATACTCCAAGTGCGGCCACACCAGAGTTTTGTACAGCTTCACCATAACCTCTTGGTTCCGGAACTCGATCCCTCTATTAATAAAAGCTAAAACACTGTATGCCTTCTTAACAGCCCCGTCAACCTGGGTGGCAACTTTCAAGGATCTGTGTACATGGACACTGAGATCTATCTGCTCATCTACACTACCAAGAATCTTACCATTAGCCCTGTACTTTGCCTTCTGGTTACTCCTACCAAAGTGCATCACTTCACACTTGTCTGCATTAAACTCCATTTGCTACCCCTCAGCCCAGCTCTGCAGCTTATCTATGTCTCTCTGCAACCTACAGCATCCTTCGTCACTATCCACAACTCCACCGACCTTAGTGTCGTCTGCAAATTTACTAACCCATCCTTCTACGCCCTCATCCAGGTCATTTATAAAAATGACAAACAGCAGTGGACCCAACACCGACCCTTGCGGTACACCACTAGTAACTGGTCTCCAGGATGAACATTTCCCATCAATTACCACTCTGTCTTCTTTCAGCAAGCCAATTTCCGATCCAAACTGCTATATCTCCCACAATCCTATTCCTCCGCATTTTGTACAATAGCCAACTGTGGGGGACCCTATTGAACGCCTTGCTGAAATCCATATACACCACATCAACCGGTTTACTCTCATCTACCTGTTTGGTCACTTTCTCAAAGAACTCAATAAGTTTGGTGAGGCACAACCTTCCCTTCACAAAACCGTGCTGACTGTCCCTAATCAATTTATTCTTTTCTAGATGATTATAAATCCTATCCCTTACAACCTTTTCCAACACTTTACCAACAACTGGAGGTAAGGCACACTGGTCTATAATTAACAGGGTTGTCTCTACTCCCCTTCTTGAACAGGGGAACCACTTATGCTATCCTCCAGTTGTCTGGCACTATTCCTGTAGACAATGACGAGTTAAAGATCAAATCCAAAGGCTTGGCAATTTCCTCCCCGGCTTCCCAGAGGATCCTAGGATAAATCCCATCCGGCCCAGGAGACTTATCTATCTTCACCCTCTGTAGGATTTCTAATACCTCTTCCTTGTGAGCCTCAATCCCACCTAGTCTAGTAGCCTGTATCTCAGTATTCTTCTCGACAACATTGTCATTTTCTAGAGTGAATACTGTTGAAAAAGTGTCATTTAGTGCTTCCCCTATCTCCTCTGACTCCACACACAACTTCCCACTACTATCCTTGATTGGGCCTAATCTTACTTTCGTCATTCTTTTATTCCTTAAATAGCTATAGAAAGCCTTAGGGTTTACCCTCATCCTATCCGCCAACTTCTCATGTCTCCTCCTGGCTCTTCTGAGCTCTCTCTTTAGGTCTTTCCTGGCTACCTCGTAGCCCTCAAGTGCCCTAACCGAGCCTTCACATCTCATCCTAACATAAGCCTTCTTCTTCCTCTTGACCAGAGATTCCACCTCCTTCGTAAACCACGGCTCCCGTGCTCTACAGCTTCCTCCCTGCCTGACAGGTACATACTTATCTAGGACACACAGGAGCTTTTCCTTGAATAAGCTCCACATTTCTAGTGTGCCCATCCCCTGCAGTTTCCTTCCCTATCCTATGCTCCCTAAATCTCGCCTAATCTCATCATAATTGCCTTTCTCCCAGCTATAACTCTTGCCCAGTGGTATACACCTATCCCTTTCCATCACTAAAGTAAACATAACAGAATTGTGATCGCTATCACCAAAGTGTTCACCTACTTCCAAATCTAACACATGCCGGGCTCATTACCCAGTACCAAATCTAATGTGGCTTTGCCCCTTGTTGGCCTATCTACATACTATGTCAGGAAGCCCTCCTGCACACTCTGGACAAAAACTGACCCATCTATAGTACTCGAACTATAGTGTTCCCAGGCAATATTTGGAAAGTTGAAGTCCCCCATGACAACTACCTTGTCTCTCTCACTCCTATCGAGAATCATCTTTGCTATCCTTTCCACTACCTTTTTGGAACTATTCGGAGGCCTTATAAAAAAACTCCCAACAGGGTGACCTCTCCTTTCCTGTTTGATGATCCACTGAAAAACAAAATGGGTCAAATATCCCACTTCTGCTCTTACATCTATAGTGTCCTTTGCCAAAAATCTTCAATCCGACCTCTCTGGTTTATGCCTTCTTGCTCATTTCTTTCCAGTCTTCCTTGACTCAATACCACTCAAATTTCCCCCTATCTTTCCTGCTCCTAGAACAATCACAGTTCCTCTCACTTCCCCTCATAAAACTCTACAGATCATAAACAAAGACAAATTTCGCAGTTTTCTACACAAAACCAGAAGTTGCTGGAAAAGCTCAGGTCTGGCAGCATCCACGAAGAGAAAACCAGAGTTAATGTTCCAGGTCCAGTGACCCTTCCTTAAAACAGGTCCAAGGAAGGGTCACCGGTCCCAAAATGTTAACTCTGATTTCTCTTCATTGATGCTGCCAGACCTGCTGACTTTTCCAGCAACTTGTTATTGTTTCTGATTTACAGTATCCACAGTTCTTTCAGTTCTTAATTAGCGATTTTCTTACTCTGCCAGTGACAGGAAGGTTTCTGACCTGTCAAAGCATATTCACATAAATATGGCACACTGAACACTCCCACCTCAATCAGCTCTGAAGAAGAGTCATCCAGACTTGAAACATTAGCTTGCTCTCTTCTCCATGGATGCTGCCAGACCCAATGCAATCTCCATCATTTATTGTTTTCACTCCAATCTCAAAGAGTTACTTTCAGGACCTGTACTTTATTCTGAATGATAGAACAGAGGAACAGGAAGGGGTAGAACTGGAGATCTGAGATATCTTTAAGCAAAATTCCAGGTATTCCACTAATCTGTAGCTTAATAAGGCAACTTTGTGTCCATTCTGACATCAGAGCCCAGATTAGTTCCGTACTCCTGAACACGGGCAACAGGTGGGGCATGGAGATTATGTAAAAATAATGGGGATTCAAAATAAAGCCACATTTCTAATTACTAAATATGCTCAACGGAAGTGAACACCCTGCTTAACTAGATGCCTTTGAGCAAGGCACACCGGCATGCAACCTAAGGTGCATCTTTTCAGCCTGGTATAGTTGTGTTATAGCTTGAAATCGGTTAGTTGGTTAAATGACACCTGGAACAATTTTAAGCAGCACCCATCATTATTGCTGCTGTTTAACCTGCATTTCACTTTATATTGGGTAGGAAATAACTGGCAGAACAACCAGAGGTTCACAAGGGGAATCATTTTCCTTTATTAGTCAGGGAGAGGTTAATCATAGAATCCCTACAGTGTGGAAACAGGCCAAACAAGTCCACACTGACCCTCAGAGGATCCCACCCAGAACCCCCGCTACAATCGCTAACTCAGCAAACAGCATGAAGCTAACATGCCTCCTGCAAAGATCATGTGCTATATCTCTCTACTGAACGACTACATTTTTATTAAACATAGTATGCAAGTGTGGACAAGAACCTCCAAAGCTTGTATTTACTTTTGCTAAGCCCATGACATCACAGCTCATGATCATCAGCGGAATCATTAAACATGGAGCACAGGAAGCACCTCTATCCCATCTTTCATGGCCACAGAGCCTTAGTTTGATACTGCTATTGATAATGAGGAAGATGGTTTCAGGCTACACAGTCTATTATTGATCAGCTGCTAAAGTGGGCAGAGTAAGGGCAAATGGAATTTAATCCCACTAAGTGTGATGTGATGAACTTTGGGATGATATGGATATAAACAAATGTATGGAGGATCTTAGGGACTACTGAGGAACAAAGGGACCTCGGTATACCAAGCCCATAGATCCCTGAAGGTGTCACCACAGGTGGAAAGGGTGGTGAAGGCAGCATAGATGCTGCTTGCCTTTATTAGTCAGGATGTAGAATACAGGAGCAAATAAGTCTTGTTACAACTTTATATTGGTTAGGCCACAGGTGGAACACTGTGTGGCAACTAAAACTCACACAAAAGGACATGACTGTATTGGAGAGTGAATAGGAGACTCATTAGGATGCTGCCTGGACAAAAAGTTTCATTATGTGGAGAGACCGAATAGGCTGAATTTGTTTTCCCTGGAGCAGAGGTGGCTTATGGAGAGGTCTGGCTGAAATTTACAAAATTGAGATGCATAGACAGCGTAGATCATAGAGTCTTTTCTCCATGCCAGGCATGTCTAAGGCCAGGAGACATATGTTTAAGATGAGAAGCAGGTGGTTTAGAGGAGAACTGTGAAAAATATTCTTTCACCCAGGGTGGCAGATACATGGAATGTATTGCCTGAGGGGGTGCAGAAGGCAGGTACTCTTGCAACATTTAAGCAGTACCTGGACGAGTACTTAAAATTCCAGGGTATTATAGATTATGGACCTACTGAAAGGTAAATGGGATTCGTGCAGTTTGGTGTCTGGTGGTCAGCATAGACATGATGGGCCTGTTTCTATGCTGTACGACTCGCTATGCCTCTACAATTGTGAGACTTAAGTCAAGTCATTTCAGGAGGAAGAGTTAGCTACACTATAACAACTCGTCATATCTAGGTTGGATCAGATAAGAAGGGTAAATTTCCTTTCCTAAAAGAACATTATTGCATCTATTTTGATCTTGTTTTTGATGTCAATGCCCGATAAACAACCCAAAATCCAATTTCCATTGTGATGGCTTTCTACTTGCAATCTCTTTTTATGGCTTATGAAGAAAACAAAACAAAACAAAACGCAACCAAACTACTACAATCACACCATGCTTGAACAAGTTACATTTTATATTTAGCCCTAAAAGAAAGTGAAGAATAAGTTTTCCCAATTAGAATACACAGAAGTCAAGGGAAAACTGAAAGGACAGCTGCCACGCATTGAAAGCCGCTCCAGTGCTTACACAGCCCCTAGTTCTTGACAAGTCCTCAAATTGTTCCAGCTGGAAAATATCAGATTTTGGCATTGGTGAACAATAGAATACTGCTCACAAACAAAAGCAGGGGGTTGCTGGAAAAGTTCAACAAGACTGGAAGCATCTGTGAAGAGAAATCAGAGCTAATGTTTCAGGTCCAGTGATGCTTCCTCAGAACTCAGATGCTGCCAGACCTGAGCTTTTCCAGCAACTTATGTTTTTGCTCCTGATTTAAAGCATTCACAACTCTTTTGGTTTTTATTTAGTAGAATATTGCTAGTCAAGAGAAAGCTCTAAAATCTGATCCTATTCAAAAATATATGAAACCAATCAACCGGAAAATTAAACAAATTAAAAATGAGAAACACTTGTATTGTAAAACAGCCTGCAGACACAGAGTAAAATATTAGCAAAGTAATTACAGCACACTGAAAGCTCAGCTAAATCCCTACAGTGCTGCGATAGGAGATTCTATATAAAACAATTTAAAGGATTACAGGAAACAACATTCAACTTCACCTAGATGTAACTAAAAGAATCATGTTCTTTTAAAGAACTAACCAATCAGAATTAGTCGCACTCTTTCTGAATGGGATCAAGCCTCAAACAAAGGCTGACATGAACAACTCTGGCATCCTGTAACCGCACATACTAGTATTGGATTGTCAGGTACTCTGCATCACAGTATAATTTTAATTTCAGCTTAAGCAGCTTTGCCAAATCACTGAATTTGAAGATAGCTCTGCAACAAAACAGCGTAAAGATGACAAACCCACCTCTATCACCAAAACATCCTCCAAAAGGTGGCCAATTCTGACAATTTAGAGGCACATTGACATCGGACACCCAGTAGTATATCCGTAGTGTCAGTGAACAAAATACTCAAGTCCCATAATTGGGTACCATCCACAAAATTAATGTGCAGCTCGAAGTAACCATGCTGATATTTTCAGTTCTACAACATGCATTTACGTACAACCTTTAACATGTAAAACCATTATTAGGTATTCACCTAGGTTTAAGAAGGGATCCTAGAACACTGGATGTGGAAAGCCAGCCAGAAGTGAGAAAAGATGGAGTGGTGAAAGAGTTGAGGATGATTATATCATACAAGAAAGTCACCCTTGTAATGGAAAGGACACAGAATCAGAAACTCAACTGAGAAACACAATTTAACCCGGAAGTTAGGTAAGGGATATTGGTAGGAGCTATGCCTTGTGAACGTTTTGCTCTTCCTAACGTTCAAGTAAAGGAACTCATTTTATCTCACATCAGACTGGATGATAGAATGTCTGACAACAGTAAGGCAGGACCTGACAGAAGACCAGAAGACAATAACCTACCGGTGTGGAATTCAAGCTTTCTGCCCACTGAATCTTATCCACCATTCGATCATGGCTGATATTTTTCTCAACCCCATTCTTCTGCCTTCTCCCCATACCATTCAATCCTCTTATCAATCAAGACCCATTTATCTCTGTCTTAAACACACTGGATGACTTGGCATTGAGTTCCAGAGTTATCACCCTCTGGCTGAAGAAATTCTTCATCTCAGTTCAAAAATGTATTGTCCCTTCACTCTAAGGCTGTGATCTTGGTTCCCGGTCTCTCCTACTAATGGAAAATTCTCCGGGTCTACTGTATCCAGGCCCCTCAATATTCTGCAAGTTTCAATGAGATTCCTCCTCGCCTTCTCCAGTAGTAATACTGTTACATCTGATTCTCTCTCTCTCTCTCTCTCAAACTGCAGAGTGAATTCAATCATATTATGGTCACCACCCCTTAGGGGTTCATTTACCATAAGCTCTCTAATCAAGTCTGCCTCATTACATATCAAATTGAGAACCAAGAGTTCGCATGTGGGCTCTACCACAAGCGGCTGCAAAAAACCATTTAAACAGACAGTCCACTAATTCCTTTTCTTGGAATTTGCTACCAAATTGATTTTCCCCATCCTCCTCCACATTAAAGTCTCCCACAATTCTTGTAATAATGCCTTTCTTATATGCCTTTTCCACCTCGTGATTATTTCCTTCACCACATCCTGGCTACTGAAATGAGGTCTGTACATAATTTTCATCGGGGTCATTTTTGCTTCTGCAGTTCTTCAACTCTGCCCACACAGAATCTACACCTTACAACCCTACGTCACCACTGGCTACTGATTTTGTTTAATTTCTTAGTAGTGGAGGACCAATCTCAACCTCTTCCAGTGGTCCCCCGCATTACAGACACCAGTCTTCAGCCAATTCAATTCACTCCATGTGATATCAAGAAATGACTGGACACACTGGATACTGTGAAGGATACAGGTCCGAACAACATTCTAGCAATAGTATTGAAGACTTGTGCTCCATAACTTGCCGCTCCCCCAGTCAAGCTATTCTAGTACAGTTATAACAGTGGCATCAACCCAAAGATGTGGAAAATTGCTCAAGTACGTCTTGTACATAAAAGGCAGGACAAATCCAACCTGACCAATTACTGTCCCATCAGACAAGTGATGTCAGTAGGTGTCATCAACAGGCTATCACACAGCACCTGCTCAGTGATGCCCAGTTTAGGTTCCACCAGGTCCATTCAACCTCCGACTTCATTACAGCCCTGGTTCAAAGAGATAAAAGGATCTGAATTCCAGAAGTGAGGCAAGAATGACAGCCCTTGATATCAAGGATACATTCGACCGAGTCAGGGATTAAGAGAGGCCCTAGCAAAAATGGACGTCAGAGGACAAACTTGCAGATAACACGTAGGAAGACAGCTGTGGCTGTTGGAGGTCAATCATCTCAGCTCCAGGACATGCCTGCAGGAATTCCTCAGAGTAGTGTCCTAGGCCCAACAATCTTCAGCTGATTCAATGACCTTCCCTCCATAAGATCACAAATGGGAATGTTCGCTAATGGTGTTGAACATTGTGCAACCATTTCAGACTCACCAGATACTGAACTAGTCCATGTTCAAATGTAATGAGATCTGGTCAATATCCAGGCTTGGGCTGACAAGTGGCAAATAACATTCACACCATGCAAAGGCCAGGCTATGACCATCACGAATTAGAGACAACTTAAACACCTTCCGTTGGCATCCAATGGTGTTACCATCACTGAATCCCCCACGATCTACATCCCAGGGCTAATCACTGACCAAGAACTCAACTGGACTCAACTCAAACACAGTGGCCACAACAGCAGGTCAGAAACTAGGAATACCGCAGTGAATAACTCACCTCCTGACTCCGCAAAGCCTGTCCCACCATCTACAAGGCACATTTCAGGAGTGTGATGAAATATTCCCCAGTTGCCTGGATGAGTGCAGCCCCAACACTCAAGAAGCTTGACACCATCCAGGACAAGGCAGCCTGCTTAATTGGCACCACATCCACAAGCATTAACTCCCTGCCCCACTGACGCTCAGTAGCAGCAATAGGTACTATCTGCAAGATGCACTGCAGAAATTCACCAGATCCTCAGACAGCACCTTTCAAATCCATGACCACTGCCATCTAGAAGTGGGGGGGAGGGGCAGCAGATACATGAGAACGCCACCCCACTGCAAATTTCTGTCCAAGCCACTCACCATCCTTCCTTAAAAATATATTGCTGTTTCTTCACCATCACCGGGTCAAAATCCTGCAATTCCCTCCCTAATAGCACTGTGGATCAACACACTGCAAGTGCACTGTAGCAGCTCAAGACGGCAGCTCACCACCTTCTCTGGGGCAATTAGGGACAGACAATAAAACTGGCCGGCCAGTGACACCAACATCCCACAAATGAATTTAAAAAAACCTCATCTATGACACCCACAACACCTCATCCATCAATTTCAATCTACAAACGCAACAAGTTCATTTGCAGTATTTCATATACTACATGCATTTAAGTATAACACCCTCAGTCACCTCAGGCACAGCAGATCCTTTCCAAACTCTGTCCTAACACTTATTTTGGGAATTTTAATAATGTCTAAATGTTTCCATGCAACTGAACCCTAGCCCTACTACAACTCTATATATGGAATTCACCAGGACTCCAGTCCTAGCATGATTCAGGTGGAGCCCATCCAATTGGAACACTTCCCTCTTTCCCCAGCACTTGTGATAACATCCCATGAATTCAAACCCAAAGCTCCCACACCTATCTTTGAGCCATGTGTTTACCTCAAAGCCTTTTTGACTCTATGCCAATTAACTTGTGACTCAGGTAGGAGCCTAGAAATTACTACTTTTTTGGTTCTGCTTTTTAATTTAGCCCTTTGCTTATTATTCCCTCGGCAGACTTCTTTCTACTTATATCATTGGTATCTATGTGGATCATGACAAAAGGATCCTTCCCCTCCCATTCCAAGCTCCTTTGCAGCCCCGATGAGAGGGGATAGGCAATAAATCCTGGTCGCCAAAAGGCACCCATAAAGTAAATAAAAAAATTATTTTACCAAATGGCAGAGCATCCTTAATTGGCCTACCTTTGCTCCTCTTTCTTATGAATCATCCTCACCTATTTGTGTCACAGTTGCATTTGTTCATATAACATTGGACAGAGTGACCACTGCACAGTCTCATCGTCACATTAAGGATACTTGTCAACTTGTGGTGCGGCACCATCAGCATTCCAAATGGGATAACTTTGATTGAACAACTTAAAATTAGACATTGAGGCGGTGTGTCATCAGCAGCAGTAGAATCATACAGCATCACAATCTGCAATCTCATAACCCAGTATATCTCCAACTCTACCATTTCCATCATACCAGGGAAATTAGCATTGGTTCAATAAAAAGTGCAGGTGCAGCACTGGACAAACTGAAGAAAGTGTCAACCTGATGAAGCCATAATACAGGGCTACTTGGGATGCCAAACAGCGTAATAGAATCAAGTAATTCCACAACAGATGGATCAGATTTAAGAATGGGTTAAAAATCCCCTCATGACAATAAAATTAAATTCATTTACTCATTAAATTCAATATAAATCCAGAACACAAAAGGGTGAATCCACAACGGTGACCATGAAATTGTCAATTGTGTTTATTAATGCTGGTTAAGACAGGAAATTTGCCACCTTCATCTGGCTTGGCCTCAGTAGCAATATTCATATGCATGAAAGAATAAAATTAAAAAATAACACCAGAATTCCCTCATAGATAAAGATGTATGCATCAAACTGCAGAGGCTCCAGAACACAATAGTCACCATCTTCACGGAAGCAATTTAAGATGAGTGACAAATACTGGCCTTGCTAGTAATTTTCACATTCCAAGAACAAATGTTTTTAAAAAATATCATTGACAAAGTAAACGAACAATTAACAGCACAATAAATGGCCACAGCATAAAGTGACTTTTATTCAGGAAGAGGTCATAAAATAAATTAAAAGTACCATGCCCTGAAAAATGGCTGATAAGCTCATGGGAAAGCAACCTGAACACATCCCATCATCTATTACCTGCGACTAAAGGCAGACAAATTTAAGATAACTGGTAAAAATATCAGAGGGAAGATAAAGGAGAACAATTGTTATAAACCATTCAACTTGGAATGCACTATTTGAAAAAAAAGTGCACACTGTGGAAGCAGATTCAATAATGCCAAACAAGGATACCAAAATCTTTGTCAAGGGTTAGATTTTAAGAAGCAACACAAAGAACAAAAGGTGGAAAGACAGAGATACAGGGAGACAACTCCAGATGAACATATGGCTCCCAAACGTGAGCTGATGGAAATTTAGGATGTACAAGAGGTTAAACTAAGACAGGAGACATTGGACAGCTTCAGAATTAGGTGTGGGTTAGGCTATGGTGAGAAACATTCAAAGAGATTAGAATTATCAATTTGATGTACAGTCTAACTGGAAGTTAATAGAGGTTAGCTAGCACACGAGGACAAGCAAACAAGATTTTCTACAAGTTACGAACTGAAATGAAGATTTCTGGACAAAGCATAAGCTTACAGACTAGTAAAAGATGGAAAATGGACAGAGATTGCCAGAATTGTGCATAAAGTACATTTAGAATTTAAAGCACCCAATAAAAGGTGAGACAAGCGTCATGAAGTAGGATCCTAATATCAAAGGCTAGACTATAAACTATGGTCGTAAAAAATTCAAGGCAGAGGTGACTGTTTGGGAGAACGAAGTGAACAAGCAAAATGAAACAATTTTAAAAAGGATGCAATTACTGAGTCCAGGATTTTTGAAACTTATTGAGGTAAGACAGACACCAAATGGAATAGAAAAGGTTAATCGTAAAGCCATTATTTTAAAGATGGAGTTAAGTTTAAACTGGTTGTAGTCTGATTTCAGGCAATATTTCTACACACCATGAATAATGGTCTTCTAGGTATACTGTAGTGTCAAAAGTTCAGGAAGTTAAACTAGGTAACAGTGTAGCTGCAGTTTCTACGGATAAATAAACTGAATGCACAGCCTCATCAGTAGTACTGCTTTTGAGCATAAAGACTAGTATTTGTAACAAGAACAAATGCTCAAGGAATTCTTATTACTCCAAAGGAAAATGCACTGTATTAGAAATCAAAGAAGCAAGTTTCTATGTGATTCTTTAAACATCCAAGTATGGAGAAACGGGAAGGGGAGGAGGAGGGGGGAAATCACAGAATTCACATGCCACATTCTAATTCCGTGTTGCAATATTTAATAGAAAAGCTCAAATCGCCTACAAATCACAATTTGGACATGCAATGTAAAATAGGCATCACATTAATTTTATACAATGGATGTTGTACATAAAGAAAAAGGGGATGCGAAAATATCTCCAGGTCTGTCTGGATTAGGAAATCCTTGGTACAATGCCATGAGACTGTTACTGAAGTCATGAAGGAGAAAACATTTCAGACTGAAAACAATCCTTCACTTGTGTAAATATCTGATTTTTTCTGAGCAGAGATTAAACTGAAGGGTGTTTGGAAGACATACACAACATCGTGCTGCCCTTTACAATAGTTCTTCACCCCAACGTGAAAAGATCCTGATGTTATTGAAAAACTGAAAAGGGACATCTCTGATACACACACAATTCCAACTCAAACACAGACAGCAGGGCACCCACTTACAAATATCCATATAAATGGGCTGTAAAAGTAAATTACTTCATTACATGACATCGTTCCATGATTGTAGCCAATGCTTCTATCAAAAACTCCAGTTGCTGACTGGAAGAAACACAGAAAGACCCTATATAAACAGAACAGGCATTGTTCAATAAAATAGCCCACTCTAGATACTACACATTTTACAGTCAGAGATCCACAGCACTGAAAAAGGCCTACCTGCCCATCAAGTCTGCACCAGCCAAAAACAATGATCTAATTATCAGAGATAGTGGGAACTGCAGATGCTGGAGAATCTAAGATAACAAAGTGTGTAGCTGGATGAACACAGCAGGCCAAGCAGCATCTCAGGAGCACTCCTGAGATCTGCTTGGCCTGCTGTGTTCATCCAGCTACACACTTTGTGACCTAACTATCACCTCATTTTCCATCACTTGACCTATAGCCTTATGTCTTGCCATGCAAGTGCATATCTAAATTTTTAAATGAGGGTTTCTGCCTCTACCACCTTATATGCAATGAGGCTCCAGATTCCCACCACCCTTGGGATGAAAGATTTTTCCTCTCATCCCTTCCAAACTTCCTGGTAAACTTCAATCTATGTCCTCGGTCACTGACCCCCTCCATCAAGGGGCAAGTATTTTTTTGTCTATGCTATGTTTCTCACTTTTCTAAGTCTCAAATCATGACACCTCTCCATCTCCTCTGCTTTAAAGGAAAACCCCAGTCTATCCAATCTCCTCAATTAGAACTCACCAGTCCAGCTAACATAAGACCACAAGGTATACAAGCAGCAATTAGGCCATTCAGCCCATCGGGTCCACTCTACCATTCAACCATGACTGATAAGTTTCTCAACCCCATTCTTCCGTTTTCTCTCCATAACGCTTGATCTCCTTGACAATCAAGAACCTATCTATCTCAGTCTTAAACAGACTCAATGACCTGGCCTCCACAGGTGTGGCAATGAATTCCACAGATTCACCACTCTCTGGCTCATCTCAGATCTTTACTTTAAGGTTGTGCCCTCAGGTCCTAGACTCTCCTACCAATGGAAACTTCTTCTCAACATCCATTCTGTCCAGGCCATTCAGTATTCTGTAAGTTTCAATTAGATCCTGCTCCCCCCCACCCCCAACCTCATCCTTCTAAACTCCATTGAGTATAGGCCCAGAGTCCTCAAACATTCCCCATACATTACGCTTTTCATTCCTGGGACCATTCTTGTGAACGTCCTCCGAACCTGCTCCAGGGCCAGTACATCTTTCCTGAGATATGGTGCCCAAAACTGTGCACAATACTCCAAACATGGCCTGATCAGAGCCTCAGAAGTACATCCTTGCTTTTATATTCAAGTACTCTCAAAATGAATGTCAAAGTTGCATTTGCCTCCGAACTACCAACTCAACCTGCAAGTTTACCTCCATAGATTCCTGTACTAGAATTCTTAAGTCACTTTGCACTTCAGACTTCACACTTTCCCACGTTGTACTCCATCTGCCACTTCATTGCCCACTCTCAACCTTCTGCAGCTCCCCGCCTCCTCAATACTAACTGTCCCTCTTTGTATCATCTGCAAACTTAGCCAGAATACCCACACTTCCTTCATCCAGATCATAATGTATACAGTGAAAAGCTGTGGTCCCAACACGGACCTGTGTGGAACACCACTAGTCATCAGCTGCCATCCTGAGAAAGATCACTCTCTGCTTTCTGACAGACAGCCAATCTTCTATCCATGCTAGCACCTTGCTTCTAACACTTTGGGCCCTTATCTCACTCAGCAGCGTGCTGTGCAGCACCTTGTCAAAGGCCTTCTTGAAGTCAGGTAGATAACATCCATTAGCCCTCCTTGGTCTAACCTGCTCATTACTTCCTCAAAAGAATTCTAACAGATTTGTAAGTCATGACCTCCTCTTGATGAAGTCATGCTGACTTTGCCCAATTTTACCATGCACAGCCAAGTATTCAGAAACTTCATCCTTCACAATGGGCTCCAAAATCCTCCCCACCTCCCCCCAGGTTAAGTTAATCAGCCGGTAACTTTCAGTATTTTGTGTTGCCCCCTTTTTAAACAGGGGCGTCACTTTAGTAATTTTCCAGTCCTGGTGCGTTATCCACCTTCAGAGCAGTTTTTCTAGCACCTTCTCCTTGGCGATGGCCACCATACTTGGCTCTGTCCCCTAGCACTCAAAATTTTGGGATACTATCCATATCTACCAATGTGAAGATTGAAGCAATGTAATTATTCAGTTCCTCAGCCATTTCCTTGTTCCCTGCTACTATCTCTCCAGCATCATTTTCTAGTTGCCCAAGGCCCACTTTTGCCTCTCTTTTGTCTATTAAATATCTAAAGAAGCGCTCACACTCCTCCTTTATATTACTGGCTAGCTTACCTTCATATTTAATCTTCTCTCCCCCCCCCCCACCATTTGGTCTTTGTAAGATTCCCAATTCTCTTGTTTCCCACTATCCCTTGCCACATTAGATGCTTTGTTTTGCTTTTATGCTATCCTTGACTTCCCTAGTCAGCCAATGGTTGCCTCATTTTCCCTGTACTATGCTTCCTTTTTTCTGGGGATGAATTTTTGCTGTGTCTCCTGAATTACTCCTAGAAACTCCTGCCATTGCTGTTCCACTGTCTTTCCTGCTTGGCTCCTCTCCCAGTCAATTCCACCCAGCTCCTTCTTCTAGCCTCAATTCGGCTGTAATGCCATTACCTCTGATTCTAACTTCTCCCTCTCAAATTGTAGAGTAAATTCAATCATATTGTGATCACCTCCTAAGGGTTCCTTCACCTTAAGCTCCTTCATTAAGTCTGCCTCATTGCACAACACTAAATCCAGTACTGCCTGTTCCCTACTTGGCTCCACCACAAACTGCTCCAAAATGCCATCTCAGATATTCCAGAAATTCCTTTTCCAGCAATCCACTACCAACCTGATTTTTCCAGTCCACCTGCATATTGAAATCCCTTGATTATCACCATAATTTTGCCTTTCTTACACCTTTTCTATCTCCTGGTGTATCTTGCGCCCCAGCTCCTCACTACTGTTTGGAGGCCTGCACATAACTCCAACAATGGTTCCTCAATGCTACCCGCAGATTCTATACCATCTGATCGTACTTAATTACTTATTGATTTAATTTCATTTCTTACTAATAAGACAACCCCACTCTCTGCCCACCTGCCGATCTTTCCAGTAAGATGTATAGCCTTGTATGTTAAGCTCCCAATCCTGATCACCTTGCAACCATGTCTCTGAGATGCCCACCATGTCATATCTGACAATTTCAATCTGCGCCACTCGCCCATTTACCTGCTTTCTTATACTGTGTGCATTCAGATATAACACCCGGTAACTCTCCTCTGCTATCACATCCCTCCTATACAGAGGATCCCAGAACTGCACACCATACTTTGAGTGTATCACCATTTCCACAGTCCCATTATACTTCAACTCTGCATTCTTCAAATCTTGTATCCCAACACACAACCTGAAAGGTAATGGGACTAAGTGTGCCATGTTATGAGGAAAGATAAAGTACTATATTCAAGTCATAGAAGCATAACGGCTAATTAATTGCTTAGCAGGCAAAGCAGGAGCCAGGTTTTCCCAACCTCAGGAAAAATGTTTAGGGTGCACCCCTGGATGTAGTTGCATACCAACTGAATGCACTACCAGTAATGGTCTGCACAGTGAATCTATCACCAATCGACTTCAACTCACTTGCAGGCAACTAATTTTTAAATATAGCGATTGGAACTCTAGTGTCTCCCACATCATTAAACCAAAAATGAAAGAATGAAAATGTCACCAATATAAGTACTGTAAAACCTTTTCTGTTCCTCGCCCCTATCTAATCCCATTGATCTGGTTCAAACAAGAATCTAGCCCACTCTTGCTCGTAAGGATATGCTGCCTCCTTTGCTAAAGTAATTTGCACTACTGCACTCAGCGGAACTGTACCAAATTGCCTGCAGTAATTTCCACTGAAAAAACATAGATAGACACACATACCAAGAAAAACTTGTGTACAGATACCCTGCCAGGGGCCTCCATCAGGGGACAGCTAGTCACAAAGTATTTGCTGCTGTCATTCACAACGAAAGCCTGTAACCTCAGACACCTGCTGCATTCCAACCAGACTGCGAATCGTCACTATCAAACATCACTCAGGGCTAGCTGCCAGGAGAGTTCTCAGCAGTCGTGGACAAAGCTTGCAACAGTGAAGGGAAAGTTGCAGTGTTAGCGCTAATAGTTTTCCTGTCAATAAGTGACCACAAATAAACATGCTCCAGCACAGTTGTGGTATATCATGCAGCGCATCGGACAACTGAGTCAGCAGTAAGATAGTGCACACATCTAAGACTGCAGAACAAATCTCACTATTAGCTGGACGGTTACATCCAAGAAATAATTTCAATACCCAAAAAAATTTATTTCAGCAGACAACTCTATACACAAACATCCAACACCTGCCAAAATCAGCAACTGTACACTTCCAATTTACTGAACAGCAGTGGGACTCAAATTATACTTAAATTAAGTTAGGGAGGAGATAACATTGTGGCATCATCATAGGAATCCACATTCCAGGGATTCAGTTTGGAATCTCACCATGACAGGTGGTAGAACGTGAATTCAATAAAGTCTGAAATAAGTCAAATGACAATTATGGAACCATCGCCAAGTCAAAAAAGCTCACCTGACTTACTAATTATGTTTAAGGAAGAAAAGCTGACATCTTGAGCACCTTCTCCTACACACTAGGCCTTGACATTACATGGACTGCTACAACCCCATTATCAACTAACAGTCCCTATCAGCAGCTATTTACACAAGGCTGACCCTTGACCTGTTCCTTTGCCGAATGTTTTTCTCTTCTTTGGTTTCCATTTCCACTTATTGTTCACCTCGCCCCCATTCCACCTTCTGTATAAATACCAACCTTTTCCTAGTTACCATCAGTTTCTAAGGGCCACCAGACCCAAAACATGAACTTTGCTTTGTCTCCACAGTTGCTGCCAGACCTACTGAGCTTTTCCAGCAAAAAAAAACACACACCCACTTTAAGTTCATGAGAGTTACGCAGCTCCAGACCTCACCACAGCCTGGATTCAAACATGGACATAAGAACCAAATTCCACTTCCTTAGGAGGGCATCCTAGGCCAAAACATCTTCAGCTGCTTCAACTATACTGACATCTAACAGGTCCACAACTGTTGTCATTTCCTTAGCCCTGCACTCATTCCTGGAACATCTGACAAGAACATCTACGTCAATTACAGCCCTGCCTTCAACGCCATTATCCCCTCCAGACTGATCTCAAAACTGAGACCTTGGTCTTGGCTCTGCCTTCTGCAAACAGATCCGTGGCTTCCTGACCCATAGACCGCAATCAGTGAAGATAGTAACTGCATCTTCTCCGCCATAATCCTCAACACTGAAGCCGCCCCCAACAAGAATGCATTCTCAGCCCCCTACTGTACTCCCTGGCCACAAATTCCCAACAAATAGCATCTATAAGTTTGTTGGATGACATCAACGTGGTGGGATGGATATCAAAATAACGATGAGTCAGAATATAGAAAGGAAAGAGTGGGCTTGCTGTCATGGTGCAATGATAACAACTCTATGTCAACAAAACAACTGACTTCAGAAAGAAAGAAGTACATGCACCCATATCAACGGAACAGAGGTTGAGAGGGTGGAGATGGTCAAGTTTCTAGGAATGCCGATAACCGAAAACCTGTCCTGGTCTTCCTAAGGTGGCTTACAAAATTTGGCTTGTCCATAAGGAACCTCACCAACTTTCACAGATGTACCACAGAAAGCATACTACCTGGGTGCCTAATGGCCTGGTGTGACAACTGCTCTTCTTAAAGAAGAAAGAAACTTATAGCACAGGAACAGGCCCTTCGGCCCTCCAAGTCTGCGCTGATCAAGATCCTCTGTCTAACCTATCATCTATTTTCTAACGGTCTGTGTCCATTTGCTCCCTGCCCATCCATGTACCCGTCCAAATATATCTTAAAAGACGCTAACGTGTCTGCGTCTACCACCTCCGCTGGCAACGCGTTCCAGGCGCCCACCACCCTCTGTGTAAAGAACTTTCCTCCTCTCACTTTGAACTCATGGCCTCTAGTAATTGAGTCCCCCACTCTGGGAAAAAGCTTTTTGCTATCCACCTTGTCTATACCCATCATGATTTTGAAGACCTCAGTCAGGTCCCCCCACCACCCAATCTCCGTCTTTCTAATGAAAATAATCCTAATCTACTCAACCTCTCTTTATAGCTGGCACCCTCCGTACCAGACAACATCCTGAACCTCCTCTGCACCCTCTCCAAAGCATCCACATCCTTTTGGTAATGTGGCGACCAGAACTGCACACTGTAATCCAAATGTGGCCGAACCAAAGTCCTATACAACTGCAACGTGACCTGCCAACTCTTGTACTCAATACCCCACCCAATGAAGGAAAGCATGCCATATGCCTTTTTGACCACCCTACTGACCTGCGTTGTCACCTTCAGGGAACAATGGACCTGAACACACAGATCTTTCTGTTCATCATTTTTCCATAGGACTTTTCCATTTACTGTACAGTTCACCCTTGAATTTGATCTACCAAAATGCATCGCTTGCATTTGCCCGGATTGAACTCCATCTGCCATTTATCTGCCCAACTCTCCAGTCTATCTATATTCTGCTGTAATCTCTGACAGTCCCCTTCACTATCTGCTACTCCACCAATCTTAGTGTCATCAGCAAACTTGCTGATCACACCACCTACACCTTCCTCCAGATCATTTACATATATCACAAACAACAGCGGTCCCAGCACAGATCCCTGTGGAACACCACTGGTCACAGGTCTCCAATTTGAGGAACTCCCTTCTACTACTACCCTCTGTCTTCTGTTGCCTAGCCAGTTTTTTATCCATCTAGCTAGCACACCCTGGACCCCGTGTGACTTCACTTTCTCCATCAGCCTGCCATGGGGAACCTTATCAAACGCCTTACTGAAGTCCATGTATATGATATCTACAGCCTTTCCCTCAATCAACTTTGTCACGTCCTCAAAAAATTCTATTAAGTTGGTAAGACATGACCTTCCCTGTACAAAACCATGTTGCCTATCACTGATAAGCCCATTTTCTTCCAGATGGGAATAGATCCTATCCCTCAGTATCTTCTCCAGTAGCTTCCCTACCACTGACGTCAGGCTCACTGGTCACTAATTACCTGGATTATCCCTGCTGCACTTCTTAAACAAGGGGACAACATTAGCAAGTCTCCACTCCTCTGGGACCTCACCCGTGTCTAAGGACGCTGCAAAGATATCTGTTAAGGCGCCGGCTATTTCCTCTCTCGCTTCCCTCAGTAATCTGGGATAGATCCCATCCGGACCTGGGGACTTGTCCACTTTAGTGTCTTTTAGGATACCTAACACTTCCTTCTTCCTTATGTCAACTTGACCTAGAGTAAGCAAACATCTGTCCCTAACCTCAACATCCATCATGTCCCTCTCCTTAGTGAATACCGATGCAAAGTACTTGTTAAGAAAGTCACCCATTTTCCCTGAATCAGCGCATAACTTTCCTTCTTTGTCCTTAAGTGGGCCAATCCTTTCTCTAGTTACCCTCTTGCTCTTTATATATGAATAAAAGGCTTTGGGATTTTCCTTAACCATGTTTGCCAGCAATATCTCATGTCCTCTCTTAGCCCTCTTAATCCCTCGTTTCAGATTCGCTCTACATTCCCGGTATTCTTGCAAAGCTTCATCTGTCTTCAGTTGCCTAGACCTCATGTATGCTTCCTTTTTTCTCTTGGTTAGTCTCTCAATTTCACCTGTCATCCACGGCTCCCTAATCTTGCCTTTTCTATTCCTCATTTTCACAGGAACATGTCTCTCCTGCACGCTAATCAACCTCTCCTTAAAAGCCTCCCACATATCAAATGTGGATTTACCTTCGAACAGGGCCATAAGAAACTACAGAAGGCAGTATGGACAGTCCAGGCCATCACAGAAGCTAACCATCCTGCCATGGATTGCATTTACACTTTTTGTTGCCATGGAACAGCTGGCAAAGACCTCTCCCACCCCAGTAATGCTCTCCTACAACCTCTTCCAGGCAGAAGATACAAAAGCTTGAACACACTTACGAACAGATTTGAGAAAAGCTTCTACCCTGTCATTTTTAGACTGATGAATGGACTCTCTAACGTCAAATAATGTTGATCTTGCTTCACATACTACGTGTGCAGTGTAACTTGTATGCCTCACTCTGTCCAAGCACCCTATGACGTGTCCCTGCTTACTATACAAACAAAGCTTTTCACTGTACATAAGTACACATGACAATAAATCAAATCAATTAGCCATCCCTCCATCGTAAGGTCAAAAGAGGGGATGTTCATTGATGACAGTGCACTGTTCAGCATCATTCATCAAACCTCAGGTGAAAGACAGACCTGGACAATAGTCATGGCTGAGCTGGCAAATAGCTAACAATAAAAACCAAAGAACTGCGGATGCCATAAATCAGGAATAAAAACAAAGTTGCTGTAAAAGCTCAATAGGTCTGACAGCATCTGTGAAGGATAAAACAGAGTTGACATTTCAGGCCCGGTGACCTTTCCTCAGAACAATGTTTCTACCATACAAGTTCCAGGCAATAATTTTCAACAGAAGAATCTAACCATTGCAAATTCAATGGGATTACAAATCACTTAATTCCCTAACGTCAACATCTTGGGGATCAACACTGACCAGAACTAAAACTGGACTGGTTGGATGAACGATGTGGCTAAGAGCAGGTGAAAGGCTGCAATAACTTACCTCCTGACTCTCCCCACCAACTATAAAAAGGTACAAGTTAAGGTTGTATCAGAGATAATGGGAACTGCAGATGCTGGAGAATCCGAGATAACAAAGTGTGGAGCTGGATGAACACAGCAGGCCAAGCAGCTTCTTAGGAGCACAAAAGTTGACATTTTGGGCCTAGACCCTTCATTAGAGAAGTTTCTCTGATGAAGGGTCTAGGCCTGAAACGTCAGCTTTTGTGCTTCTAAGATGCTGCTTGGCCTGCTGTGTTCATCCAGCTCCACAGTTTGTTATCACAAGTTAAGGTTGTGATGGATTATTCCTCACTTGCCTGGTTGAGTACAGCTCCAACAACACTCCAGAAGCTTGTCACCACCCAGGACAAAGGAGTTCATTTGATTCGCACCATATCCACAAACATTCACTCTCTTCACCACTGATGCACAACAGTATATAATACCTACAAGATGCAAGGAATGGAAGGATATGGACCAAGGGCGGGCAGAAATGATTAGTTTAATTCAGCATCATGTCAGCATAACATTGTGGACCAAAGGGCCCGATCCTGTATTGTTTTGCTCTAAGATATACTGCAGAAATTCACTAAGATCCTTTGCACCTTTCAAACCCACACCCTCTGCCACCACCTAAATGATTTGCAAGATCCCCTCCATGCCACTTCACCATTCTGACTTGGAAATATTTTGTTTTTCTTCACTGTTGCTGGTACAAAGTCCAGGAACTCCCTCCCCCTACAGTAAATTGGCTACAGCAGTTCAAGGCACCTTTTCTAGGGCAATAAACGCTGGCCTAGTCAGTGAAACCTACAGGACCTGAAAGAAAAAGTCCCTGTCTTTTTGTTTGGTAGTGAATCAACAAAGACAAAGACAAAGACAAAGACAAAGACAAAGACAATCATATAACACCCAGGAGTGACTTTGTTTGTTGTGCCCATTTTTACAGACAGATTAGACTCCTTTAGAAAATGTCTAATAGCACTGCTATAAGCACTGCATGTTGAATTTTTTTTTGCACTCTCTTGATGTCCATACAGTGTTATTCACTACAGAATTATTCCCATTTAGGGATGTTATTTCTGCCCTCAAAGCTTGAAGGAATTGTGCACCTTCAAAACTTTTTTTCAGTTTGGGATGGTCGGGGATTTATAATATTTACTATGGAGCTTCCTGAATGTTTTCACATTGTAACCCCATTTTTCAGGCTTGAAAAATATCATGAGTGTACTTGGACATGGCTCTCAAACATAATTTGGAACCAAGTCACAGACAGAGATTAGAACAGGTGACAAAACATTTAGTCAGTCAGATTTTGAGGCATTTCTCAGAAGGGAAGAGGGGCACACAAGCACATGCTGGTAAAGTATTTAAGATGACTTCTATGCTTCAATAAGAATGAAAAGTGACAGAAAAAGGAAAGTTACTAAGCATTAGACTGATCGTAACATTTGGTGGTTACTATTTTAGAAGTTTTTTATGATCTGAATGTAGAGAAAGTTGACAGCTCTGTATTATTGATTATACTGTTCTCAGAAGGAGTAGTGATGACTCTGCATAGAATTTCAATAGAAACCAATCCTCCGGAATTAATCAGACTACGAAATAAATGTCTGCTCCTCTAGATCTGAATGCCAGTTTGAGCATTCAATCCAACTCCTAAGAGTTTTGTGGTTAAGGGTTTGAAGCTGATGCAGCAGCATGCAACATGCCTACTGACCTTTATTCTATTAGAAGTATAACACAGCCAGCAGTAATTATGACAACAAACTTCAGAGCTTTAACTTCCCTGGTCTACGGATTGGGCTGTTTAAGTTGCCACAGCCGTGTGCAATTAGCCTGCCTTAGAGTTGCATTAAATGATGAATTGCTCTATGTAACAATCTGGTCTCCAAGTAAAAAAGAAGTTATTAGCTGACTAGACCCAGAGACTGGGCCTAGGATCTTGCGGATGATGCAAGAGTTATGGTCAGCTAAAATTGGATTGGGGGGGGGGGGGAGTATTAAAAAAAGTCAGTACTCCCTGTTTGACATCTAACAATGTTAGAAACTGACACTTGTGTTGCTGCTCAAGATTGTAAATTGTATCAATTCAGTAAACCTGATTTAAAAGTGAATAATCTATGGCAAAATTGACAGTAATTTGAATACCTGGAGATTGTGTTGCCATAGCAATGTCACTGGACTACAAAACCAGAGGCCCAGGCCAAATGCTGAGGACACATGGATTCAAATCCCATCGCAGTAACTGGTGGAATTTAAACCTAATTTATAAAATCTGCATTCAAAAAAGATAAACTATTGATTCACTAATGCTCATGAAGAAAGAGAGCCTGCAATCCTATCTGGTATGGCATACGTGACTCTAGATCATCAACAATATGTATGACTCTTAACTTCCTTCTGAAATGGTCAAGCAAGCCATCCAGTTCAAGGACAATCAGGAACAGACAAGTGCTGATCTCAAAGCAATAGTCACAATAAAAAAAAATCAAATTGCTGTGGGTCTGGAGTCACATGTAGACCATGACGTGGAGGTATCAGTGTTGCACTGCACTGGACAAGGTCAAAAATCACATGACACCAGGTTACAGTCCAACAGGTTTATTTGAAGCTTTCAGAGTCTCACTCCTTCTTCAGGGGTCAGTGAGAAGTATGGCATCAGACACAATTTATAAGCAAAAGATCAAACGGTGACAGAACTGATACAGGGTCGAACAAAACTAAGAGGCCTGTTAAATCTTTAGTCAGTTAGAAAGGATAAATACTCAAATGCCCAAATTTCTCTCAAGTTACTGCCTGGATATAGAGGTTTTATCAGTTCCCTCAGAATACCACAGGTGACATCCCAGATCAGACAACGCATTTTAGGTGTGAGGCTTTCTGACTGTGTATTAACTTGGAGTCAGATAGGTTTTATTTCCAAAGTAGGAATTTATAAGATGCCACATTAACTGTCTACAAATTGTGTTCTTTCTGAACAAAATAGGCTCTATCTACAAAAGCAAATTAACCCCATAGATGTATGGGCACAAGAGAAACAGAGTGTGAGGGAAAGCACATGTGGAAGGGGGGGGGGGGAAGAGTAGGAAGAGAGGTGGGGGAGGAAGAGAGGAGCGGGGGGGAGGCACACGACAAAAAATGCACAAGAGCGTGCATGGGAGAAGAAACTTACAAATTCTAACAGCATTACACAGGGTACACACACGAACGATGTTCTCAATGCGCACGGAGTCCAGGACTGGGGTCACAGTTAAAGGCTATGAGTTGGATCACATCAGACTGAGATGAGGATATTTCATCTGGATAACAGTAAGCTTGTGGAATTCTCTGTCACAGAAAGTGGTTGAGGCCAAAATCAATGAATGTTTTCAAGGAGATAATTCTTAGGACTAAAGGGGTGAAGACATAAGGGGTGAAAGCGGGAACAGAATATGGAATTGGATTGTCTGCTGTTATCATATTGAAAGGTGGAGCAGACTCAAATGACCAAACATGTTACTCCTGTTGCTATTTTCTATGCTTCTGTGATCCAGCACAGAATGCCCTTTAATGTAACAGTGTGGAGCTGGATGAACACAGCAGCCCAAGCAGCATCTTAGGAGCACAAAAAAACAACTTTTTTCTGAAGGGTCTAGACCCGAAATGTCAGCTTTTGTGCTCCTAAGATGCTGCTTGGCCTGCTGTGTTCATCCAGCTCCACACTTTGTCGTCTCGGATTCTCCAGCATCTGCAGTTCCCATTATCTCTGATGCCATTTAATGATCATGTCAGCTCTTTTGACAGTTCTGTCCAATTTGTCCCACAGGCAACCTTCCTCCAACTGTTCATTTCTGAAATGGAAGTTGAATAATGATTAAATCTGCCTCCACTGTGGCACAGTGAATTCCAGATCAAAAAACTTGCAACATAAAAACATCTTCTCATTTCTCTTCTTGTTCTCACAATTATAGGTAGTCTCTCAATTTCAAGACTGAAAGGCATTCAGAAAAAGGTTCACTAGGTTAGTCTTGAGTACAGAGGAATTGCTTTGTAAGAAGTGGTCTTATTCATTTGAGTTTGGAGGAATGAGAGGAGACCACACTAAAAAAGTAGTGATCATGGCTGACCCGAATTTCCTGCCCTTTCCGCCCGTAACCCTTGATTCACCAATGATTAAGAATCGCTCTCAGCCTTAAATATATACATGAGGACTCAGCGCTGCACAGCTCTGTGGCAAGGAATTCCAAAGACTCAACTTTTAGAGAAGAAATTCCCCTTCATCTCAGTCTTAAATCAATAACCTTCCCGCCACCCGCACCCGTAACCACCACCCCTGAGTCTTTGCTCTCTTCTCTCAGGGTCTCCCTTGAGAGGAACTTTTGTCAAGCTCCTTAAAAATCTTAATGTTTCAACAAGATCACCTCTCATTCTCCTAAATATCACTGAATACAGTTCCAACCTGCTCGGCCTCATAAGACAATCCCTCCGTACCAGCAACACCCCAGTGATCTTCTCTGAACTACCTTCAATGACAATAATAATTCTCCCTTAAATAAGGAGACAACCGCTCATATTACTCCAGGTGTGGACTCACAGCGCCTTATACAGTTGCAGTAAGGCTTCCCAATTCATAGGTACCATACATTCACCTCTTGCCTCAAAATCATTAATATGTAGCCCCACTCTCGATCCCTGTGGAACCCCACTGGTTGTAAGTTGCGAATTTGAAGAAGAACCCCGTTACCCACACTCATCATTTCCTGCCCTTGAGTCAATTTTCTATCCACACCATATAAACTACTCTAACATGCTGGGCTCATCTAACAACTTAATCTTTTGTGAAGTACTCGTCAAATGCCTTCTGGAAGTCTGAATATAACACATCGACTGGTTCCCCTCAATCCACTGATTTCCTCAAAATACTTTAATAAATTCATGTTTCTGTGGGGTGGCACAGTGGTTAGCACTGGTGCCTAACAGCACCAGGGACCCAGGTTAGATTCCACCCTCAGGCGACCATGTGCGGAGTATGCACATTCGCCCTGTGTCTGCGTGGGGTTCCTCTGGGTACTCAGGTTTCCTCCCAGTCCGAAAATGTGCAGGTTAGGTAGATTGGCTATACACAATATAATGTCTATGGATAGGGTAGTGGGTGAGTCTGGGTGGGATGCTCTTCAGAGGGTTGGTGTGGACCTGGTGGACCTGATGGGCCAAATGACCTGGCCCCACACTATAGGGATTGTATGATTCATATTCTCCACACGACAAATCCTCTATCCCTAGTTTCATCATATTTAATCTTACGGCCTTCACAGTCTTCCTAGAGTACGCATTTCTTTTCAAGGGATGGAAGTGGCACTAGCGAAAATCAGCATTGGCTACTCATCCCAAACTGGACTCAAGAAAATGGTGGTGTGCTTCTTCCTTGAACCGCTGCAGTCTGTTTGGTGTTTAAATACTTAAACAATACACAGACAATATCAACACCCACTGTGCTATAAGAACGGAAGGAAATTCCAAAAAATTTTGATCCCTGCAATATTGAATAAATTCAAGTTCAGAATGATGTGCATTTTGAGGAGTAAGGACAGCTGATGATGTTCTATGCACCTGCTGCACTTATCATTCTAGGCAAACATTTGAAAAAGTGCTGTTAAAGAAAGCTTTGAGTGTTGGATTTGATGCACATGCCGATACTATGTACCAGCAATACACGAAGGGAGTGAACATTTAAAATTGTGGACGGGGTATTGAATGTCCACATTTGGTTTGTTCCAAATGGCATCAGATTTCTTGACCGTGGCTGGAATGCACTCATGCAAGCAAATGCAAAGTATTCTATCATATGTAGGCTTCTGACATGTAGACAGTTGATAAGTGAGTCCAATGATGGGTTACTCACCACAGTACACTGAGCTGCTACTGTGGTTACAAGACCAGATCTTCTGAATTTCTGGTAGGGAGCTATGGTTGCGCCATGATAACATCACTGGGCCACTAATCCGGACACAGGCTGACACAATGAAGGTCACGCTCAAATCCCACCACAGCAGTTGAAAGAATTTCGATTCAACTACTAAAATTGAAATATAGCCTCAGTAGTGTCCACCATCTGACTGTTGCATATCCTTCGGGGCAAGAAATCCACATTATTTACTCAGTTTGGATTACTTTTGATAATCAGAACCCATAGCAATGAGGCTGATACATAGCTGCACCTGTGAAATGGCCTAGCAAGCCACTCAATTGAAGGGCAATAAGAGATAGGCAACAAATGCTATACTTGCCAGTGATGCTGAAATATTGTAAAAGAATAATGTAAAGATGGTCCAGTCAAGTTTGTGGTCAATGCTAATACTCAGATGTTAATGGGAGATTCGGAGACAGATGCCACTGAATATCAACAAGGATGGTCAAAATATCTCTTATTGGAGAGGATTACTATCTAGCACACAGGTGAAGTGAATGTTACTTGCCACCTTTCCAGCTCAGGCTTGGATATCTTTCATGCCTTGCTGCACAGACATGGACTGCTTCAGTATCTTTGGAGTCATAAATTACACTGAACATTAGGTGATGAGCAAACCCCTTCTGATCTTATGATGAAGGGAATATAATTGATGAAGCAGTTGGTTAGGCCTAGAGCGGCACCCTGAAGAACTCCTGCAGTAGTGTTCTGACACTGAGATAACTAGCCTCTAACAAACCCAAGCACCTTCCTTTGTGCTAAGTATGATCCCAATCAGTGGAGAGATTCTCCTCCTTCATTCTCATTAATCTGAATTTTGCTAGGGTTCCTTAATATTATGAAAAATTGAAAGAACTGCAGATGCTGTAAATCAGGAACAAAAACAAAAGTTGCTGAAAAAGCTCAGCAGATCTGGCAGAATCTGTGGAGAAATAAAAATCAGTTAACAGTTCAAGTCCGTTGACCCTTCCTCAGACCTGCTGAGCTTTTCCAGCAACTTGTTCCTTAATATCATATTGGTCAACTGTTGTTTTGATGTTGAGGGCAGTCATTCTCAACTCCCCTTGACCTGCAGAAAACATGGCGAGTACCTGAGTAGGATATTCTTGTATAAATGCCACTTGACAGCATTTTCAACGACACCTTCCACCATAGGTAATGATAAGAGTAGACTGATGGGCCAGTCATGCTATATCTACAATATGGTCATGAGCAGACGCATCAGTGACAAGTACAGTGATGAGCCAAGCAGGCTTTTTCTCATTTGTTGGTTCTCCAAATACCTGCCACAGCAATTCCAAAGCAGCACTACATCAAACATTCAGAACACTTCATTGCAAGCCCTTCCGCATTCAGTGTTACCAAGCCAGATATGGACAAAATAGTACAGCTGAGGCCTTAGCAATGATTTGTAACTGCTGAGCTTCATTCCTTGCTTTTGTGCTCAATGATTGTTACTGGAGTGAAGGATCCAATAAAGCTGTTTTTACGAAACTAAAATCAAATCAGACTTTTCTGCATTAAATTGCAGCTGCCGGTTTTGTCAAATTTTTCACCAGCTGATTTGTAATCTCCTGCAGTCGGCTAATTTACTATTCATAGTTTTTCATATCACCAAGTTTCGTATCATTGACAAACAGGAAAATATACCATGTACATTCACAAGACTAGGTCACTCAACAACTTCAAAATGAGCAGTGATCCTAACAGGAACCAACAGATAATGCCACTGTATTCTTTTTCCTATCTTGCTGCTTTCTTTCCCACGGCCAATTTTGCATCCATGTTGCCACTATCCTTTTAATTTTGTTAACTAATCTATTACATAGCATGTAATGAAACATCATTTGACATTACACATACAGCACAACCTCTGACTGCAGGGGCACTACCAGCATGTCACATAGGAGTCAGAAGATCTGGGTTCAAGTACCACCTGCTGTGGAGTTGTGTCATAACGTCTCTGATAATTTTAAAATATCTACAACCATCAACTCTATTACCTCAAAAGAAATCATGATTTTCCCTTAGCAACTGGCTTTGTCATCCCTTATTAACCTATGCTTTTCCAGTTTTAAAATAAAAAATTCTGGGATATGATTGTTGCCTGCAAGTCCAACATTGCTGACCATCATTCACGGCCCTTGGACTGAATAACTGGCTACATTTCACAAGGCAGTTGAGAGTCAACCAGTTCGCTGTGGGTCTGGAGACATGTAACCCAGAACACTTTTGGAGGGGCTGGGGCATGGCAGATTTCCCTCCTTAAAAGAGCAGTTTTACAACAATAATGGTTGGAGAAACTCAACAGCTCTGGCAGCATCTATGAAGAGATTAGTGTTAATGTTTTCAGTCCAGTAGCCCTTCTTCAAAACATTTTAAATCCAGACAAGTTATGTCTGTTTTGTCTCCACAGATGCTCCCAGATCTGCTGTGTTTCTTCAGCAATTTTGTCTTTGGTTTCTGATGTCCAGCATCTGCAGTTCTTTATTTTAGTTAATAATGGTTTCCTGGTTGCCATTACTGAGACAAACTTTCACTTCCAGATCTTTTTGTTAGTTGAATGTAAATTCCACCAGCAGCCATGATGGGATTTGAATTTCACCCCCCCCGCCCCCTCAGAAGACCTAGATCTCTGGGTTATTCAACTAGTGATAATACCACTAGACCACAATCTTCCTTTTAGTGACAGTTTTGCCCTAAATATTTTCGTTTACTCATTCATGGGATGTGGCACTTTGTCTCCCTGAAAAACCAAGTGCCATTTCAGAGGCAGTTTAGAGTCAATAACACTACTGTGGATCAAAAAAGTGACACATTTGCCAAACTGGGTAAGGAGTGAAGATTTCCTTCCTTAATAAGGTTATTGAATGAGATAGGTACTTACAACAATTGGTAAAGTCACTGTAGCAATGATAAGCTTTATATTCCAGATATATCAACTGATTTCAAATTGCATCGGGGCCATGGCAACATCAATCTGAAACTCCAGATGACTAATCAGTGACAATGCCAAAATGCTCCCGACTCCCTACAATTTCTAACTTCCCCAATACTGACTGGCCTGTAGTTGCCAATTGTATCTTTTTCTACTTTTATTATTCAATTCAACCCAGAGTCTGTAATGCCATTTATTGAGATGACGACTGGTCTGGTAAACATCAATTCCACTTTCCTGCTGTTTTCCCATAATTCTTAATTCCCTGATTTTTAAAAAAAAAACGATGTTAGCCGCAAATATACTTAACCTAGGCTCAACAGATTCACTGCCTTCAGGAGAAATTCATCCTCCTATCTAAACAAAATGTTATTGCCTTTGGTCCTAGACTCACCCACAAGGGTAAATCTTTCCACACCTGTCTGCTGAGTCTCCTCAGAATCTTGCATATGACAATAAGGTTAATTCTAAATTCCAATAAGCACAGGCCCAACCTAAATCACTTCTCCTCATAAGACATTCCTTCCTTAACTAGTATCGTGTCAGTCAACCTGCTCTGGACTGTCTCCAAAGCCAGTATATCTTCCCTCAGGTAACCGGTCCAAAACTAGTCACAGTATTTAGCTGTGGCTTGACTGCTGCCTTGAATACTTTCAGTAACACCTCCCTGACTTTATTTCCTTTGAAATGAAAGCCAATATCCCATTTGCCTTCCCTATTACTCACTGAACTTGGAAGAGGAGAGTCATGGATGAGGGCTTCCAAATCCCTCTGACCTGCTGCTTTCTCTATTTAAAATTCATCTCTTCTCCTCCTGTCAAAGTGCACAACCTCATTTTCCCCACACGAAATTCCACCTGCCAAGTTTCTGCACGCTGGCTTAACATGTCTAGATCCTTCTGCAGACACCGCATGTCATCTTCACCACCTGCCTTCCCATCAATTATCTTCTGCAAACTTGGCGATAGTAAATTCATCTTACTTATCCAAGTACATAGAACATAACAGCACAGTACAGGCTTTTCGGCCCTTGATGTTGTGCCAACCTGTAATACCAATCTCAAGCCCATCTAACCTACGCTATTCCATGTATGTCCATATGCTTATCCAAAGACGACTTAAATGTACCTAAAGTTGGCGAATCTACTAGCGTTGCAGGCAAAGCGTTCCATTCCCTTACTACTCTCCGAGTAACGAAATTACCTCTGAGATCTGTCCTATATCTTTCACCCCTCAATTTAAAGCTATGCCCCCTCGTGCTCGCCGTCACCATCCTAGGGAAAAGCCTCTCCCTATCCACCCCTCTGATTATTTTATATGTCTCAATTAAGTCACCTCTCAACCTTCTTCTCTCTAATGAAAACAGCCTCAAGTCCCTCAGCCTTCCCTCCATACTAGGCAACGTCATAGTAAATCTCCTCTGCACCCTTTCTAAAGCTTCTTCAGCCTTCTTATAATGCGGTGACCAGAACTGTACACAATACTCCAAGTGCGGCCGCACCAGAGTTTTGTACAGCTTCACCATAACCTCTTGGTTCCGGAACTCAATCCCTCTATTAATAAAAGCTAATTGTAAATAATTTTGGCAACTGCCCTAAACCCTGTGACACATCACTAGTTACAAAGGTGCCTTCCTGAAGATGCCCCTTATCCCAATCGCAACTACCATTAGTTAGCCAATTCTCTATCCATGCTAGGAGATTGCTTCCAATACCGAGGGCTTTTATTATTTCACAAGATCTGAACACCAGTGGCTGTGCCAACAACTCTTCCCTAACTATCCTTTAAAAGGTGGTGGTGAGCTGCCTCAAAATTGTTGCAGACCACATTTTTGCAAAGCACTGTTCAGGGAGAGAGTTCCAGGATTTTGCTCAAAAACAATGAAGCAATGTGACATATTTCACAGTCAAAATGCTGGGTTCACATTTATCTGTTCTTGGTGGTCGAGGTCATAGCTTAGAAGGTGCTTTTGAAAAGCCGTCATTCATACAGCCAAGGCAGACAGATTGTGGCCAGACATGCTGCCATTTTGACTTTCTAAAAAAAAATCAATCTACATACTTTCCAGCCAAGTTTTTAGTCATATCAGACTGCCACCAATCAACCCTGCAGTGCCTCCTGTTTTGGCTTCTGTCAACTATAATCATGTGAAGTTCCTTAGGATGATTTTCTACAAAGCGCAAAATAAATACAGATCATGTTTCCATTTTTGGAACAAAAGACAGCATGTTGACAGATAATAAGTTAATGCAAACACAGCTAGCCAGAAGGAAAAATATATCCTGTTCACCTTAATATCCAAATTTCATTTAGAAAACCAAGTGCACTTGGAAGCTTGTAACACAGATAACGTGACAAAAATCGGTCGCAGGAGGAGAAATGGGGCACAGAGGAGCAGTGAAATGATTGCTTTTAGTCACCACCACCATTGTCAGTAAAACAGGTTGAAAGGATTCTTAAAAGGTGGGCAAGTAAGTGGTGTGGCATAACACTTCAGAGAGAGTGAACTGTGAGACCATTCTCTAGAGGAAGAAAAATATATTTCTCATTTTCAAAAGAACTGGAAAAGTGAAGAGGGGAGGAATTCTGATTGGGAGTTATTTCTTGACTGTTGAGCATGTTGCTTCATCACTGTCTTGATTTGGAGATTAGTTTTAAAATCTGCACCACTGTTCTCAAATCTTTGTTGTCTTGCAGTTACTCCATCTTCACCATCCTTCATTCCTACTTCCCTTATTTTCTGTTCCTAATTTGATCTCATGTATATCATTAGTTTTCAAAGTTCCACTTTTAGAAGTCATGCCATCAGTTGTCTCAGCCCCAAGTTCTGACTAAATACCTCTCTCCTCAAAACATATGTCTCTTGCCCTAATGTTGTCATGTCAAATTTTGCTTGGTAGGGTCCCTTTGGATTGCCTTACTACAAAAGGCTATACAGCAACCCAAGTTTCTATATAGCCTCTATATACTCTGTCCAATTACAATTCAGATAAAACACATTGACTTTAAAAATAATTAATGCAAAATTACTGACATCTGTCAGAGGTTCACCAGAAAAAGTATAAAACGACAAAGGCAACAATGCACATGATTAGCAACATTATTTTGTGTTTTATATATCCTAGCCTGCCAGGGTTATTTTCTAAAACATTTTAACTAAATTGGGGTGACTGCATGCAACGGTTTGTTGCTCAGGCTTGAATTATCACCCTCAAGTATTGGGACAATGCCATTAATATCAGCAAAGTGCTTTTTTTAAAGCACAAGTTCTTGATTTATTTTCACAACTTACTGGTATTCACACCTGCACATTCAATGCCAAACTCTGGCATCAGAAATGAAGTTCTATAATTAATTTTGTTTTACAATAATCCAACAAATAAATTAACTAGCACAGTGAATACCAAGTCTGATTAATATGAAATTAAATTTGACCAAAATAATTTAAACTCAAGACAATACATAACAAACAGGGGATTGGCAGAAGACAAGAAATGCAGCATCACAGAACGCCCTCCTCCTCCAGGGAGTGTATTTTACTAACTGTAACTGCTAAACATAAACAAATGCTCTGACTTGATCCTCCGGTTTTAATGTAAATCATACCCATAGAGTAGGTGACATTTAAGTTTATAAATTAATAGATGCAAGGCTTGAGTAAATCTTTAGAAAGCAAGCACTTCATTAATTATAAAATTACATCATTACCTTTGAAACATTTTGGAGATTGAAATCAAAATCAGAGCATGTGTTCCTTCTGGCAAAGTGGAGGTTAATTGTTTCTAATAGAGTAAGTTATTTTCATTACCTCCTCTAAGCCCCCTCCCGCTCCCTGTGAATTCGGATAGGCACAACAGGCCTGCCTCCATTTCCATTACAACTTAACATTTCCAACATTAAAAAGATTGCCAGAAGAAAAGACAAAGCAAATGATAAAACCGGTGATGCATTTTTTCCTGTTGAAAACCTCATTTAAAATGATCAAATAGAACAAATTAATGATCTACACACATGTCTAAACTGAAGATCTATAGAAACTTATTAACTTTCATTCTTGATGGTATCAGGCTTTGTTGAAATGTAGCCAATATGGAGAAGGGTTAATAATACGGCACGTAACGAAGTGTTTCGAATGTCTGATGCAGTGCTGCTTCAGAATTGCTGCAGTTACGATCGAAATCAAGAGGTACTGGTGAAGTGACAACCTCAGCAAACAACAGCAGGCTCTCTCAATTCACATTTCTTCGCCGCTTATTTTGGGAATAAGGAACAATTTGTGTCTTGAAACCAGCCTTCCAGTCTACTGGAAGACAGTTAAAAGTATGACGCTTTGTGCTTGTGACATTGTTCTCAGTCAAGGATATATTCCCCATCACCACCAAGGCCCTGAATCAATATCTAATTAAGGAAACATCCATATAAGTAGAGAAACAGCAGCTGTGTTTAAGTGGGGCTACGTAAACGTGACATTTATTACAATGATTACAGTACACCCAACACACATTAATACAAAACACCTTTAAAGATAGACACCTGCCTTTTGGCAAATCCAGCAAGAACATGAATTATTATTTATATTGTGGATGAATCGAATGGTTATGAATAAGTTACAAGAGATTATTATTAAAAAGGGTTACAGGAAAGATCATAAAGCTTCAGGGGTCAGACTCAAATTAAAGTACCCGTGAACCACCCCTCTCACCCATCAAGTGAATATATTATTAAATACAATTGACATATCTTACATGACCTTATGACCATTATCACATCTGGATCCAAATGCACAACTGGCAGTGAAAGCTACATGATACAGTAACACTAATATGTCTGCCTCGTCTGATGTCACAATTGGATTGCTTTCACAACACTTCAAAAGAAAAATAAATCAAAAAACTCCAATGTGTTATACAGAATAGGAAATATACTAGAGAGCATTTCTTTAAACAAAGATCTCCAGCATTCAGGCACAACCATACAAATGCACGGTCTTTGTAAGATGACAACTGCAAAGAAGTGAAGGTCTTTGTCAAGATGCTTGATTTGGTAAAAAAAATTAATTAGTTCCCCCAACTCCCCTCCCACCACAGCCAAATCAGCACTAAGCAAGACAAAACCCCAGGATCCGAATAACACACCTATACACACACACGAAAGAAATTCCAAACAATGTATGTGACCAAATTTTACATGTGATTTCCTTAAATCACATTTGTAAAACATAACCAGAGGTATACACAGGCTCTCGCACACAATATTGCCAGTGACCTTCTACAGTGCTCTGTGAGGTGCTGCAAATCCCATGATGACAATATTTTATATCTAATATGTATTAAATAACATTATATACTTTTAAAAGAGATACACAGACATTATACACACTGAATACCGGATCAGTCCAGAATGATGGTACAGCCTGTCCTCCTACATGGATGAGGATGGGGTTATATAAAAGGTGTATGGAGAATTAGATGGTGATCTTAATAGAAATTATGTTTGTTTTAAGGATGGCAGCGATTGCGGGTCCAGGCTTGGCCCCGGGTTCCCCTCAGCCCTGCCCAGCCCAGCCCGGTACCTGGTAGACTGAAGCTTTGGGCAGGTCCAGGCAGACGGTACAGCACAGCACCGAGTACAGCCTCTCCTCCAGCTTGTGCTCCACGCCGGCCTTAGCCCCCGCCGCCGCTCCACCGCCTGAGGCCGCCGAACCCGAACCCGAGCCGGAGCCGGCCGCCGACTCGGCCTCCAGCCGGGCCCGCTTCTTCGAGCTCGGACCTTCCTCTAGCTCCGGGCGGCTGCTGAGCTCCTGAGTTCCGGCTGCTGCTACTGCCGCCGGGTGCAGCGGGTCGGAAGGGCCCGAAGAAGCCGCCGCCGCTGCCGCCGCCATCATCATCGCCGCTGCCGCCGCTCCTCCCCCTCCCGCCGCTGAAGAAGCCGCGGGCACCGGCTCTCTCTCCTCCACCGCCGACATTTTTATTTGTTTTCTCGTCACCCAGTAACCCCCACCTCCCCCTCCCCGACCCCGTAAATCACAAAAAAATAAATGCGACCGGTGACTATTTTCTTCTCTTCACAACTTTTGTTTTAAAAATTACGATTTTAATTTGAAATGTGTTTTAAAGGTATTTTCTGAGGTAAACGATGCCTGTCTGCCCTCCGCCTCGCCCCCTTCCTCCGTTAGAAACCAGCCGCTGATTCGATGAGAAAAGCGCAGCCTCGCGCCGCCATCTTTGTTTTTCTTCTTCTTTTCGTCTCCTCCTTCTGTGACGCGCGCCATCCGCGCCCCCTCCAATCAGGGTCCATTTTACTCCAACCTACCAATGGCGGCCGGCTTTGCGAACCATTGGGGAACCCACCCCTCGGGCTGTCGTTCTCTAATTAGTCAGCAGCGACTACAGGCTCCTATTGGTGGAGTGTTTCGCGAACACGTCAGTGTCTCCGCCCCTTTCCATTCCCATTCATTCATTCAACAAGGGCTCAGGGCTATACAAAGTAGTGACCCATGTTCAGCCGGAAGGTGTTCCCAGTCATTCAACATGAGAAGGCCTCTTTACCACGGTTTTTTTGTGTGGAGCAGTGAGTGTTCAAGTCCCACTGCTCCAAAGATATGTAACAACATCCCTAAACAATTGTTTAAGTCGAAAGTCACACAATGCCAGGTTATACCCCCACAGGTTAGTTTGAAATCACAAGCTCTTGGAACATTGCCCCTTAGGGGACTTCACCTCCACATCATGGCTACCAGGGATAACACGGTGTGGAGCTGGATGAACACAGAAGGCCAAGCAGCACCAGAGGAGCAGGAGGGCTGATGTTTCAGGCCTAGACCCTTCTTCAGACGCTGCTTGGCCTGCTGTGTTCATCCAGCTCCACACCTTGTTATCTTGGATTCTCCAGCATCTGCAGTTCCTATTATCTCATGGCTACCAATTTTTTTAGAAAATATCTGCCTCTTGACTGCAGTCCAAGAGCCCACATCACAGCATGGTGGTGGTAACGATTAACCCAGAGGACCAGGTTAATGTTCCATGGGAGGACATGACATTTGGTGGAATTTGAGTTCAATTAATAAAATGTGGAACTTACACCTTGCCTCCATTACTGTCATGATGATTCCCATGGCTTTGAGGAATCAGGTGGTGTACTGATGTCTGATATTGACAGCGATTCCCCCTTTCTTCATCTTCCAAACTTCAGTGAATACAGTCCTAACTGATTTAGTCTCTCCTCGTGCGTTTAGTTGGCTCAGCTGTTAGCGTTGCTGCTTCACAGAGCCGGGGACCTAGGTTTGATTCCACCCTTTGGCAACCATCTGTGTGTAGTTTGCAACATCCTATCCGTGTCTGCGTGGCTTTCTACTGGGTGCTCTGGTTTCCTTCCACAGTCCAAAGATGTGCACGTTAGCTGGATTAACCATGCTAAATTGCCCATTGTGTTCAGGGATGCGTAAGCTAAGGGGCTTAGTCATGGGAAATGCAGGGTGAAAGGGATAAGCTAGGGGATAGGTCTGGGTGGGATGCTCTTCAGAGAATCAGTGTGGACCTGTTGGGCCAAATAGCCTGTTTCCACACTGTACAGATTCTATGATTGTATGAGTCCTGCCATCCCAGGAGTAAATCTGCTAAATCTTTATTGCACTCTTCCACCGCAGAACAGTTTTTCTCAGAAAAGAGAAAAAATGCAACAATACTGCAAGTGGTCTCGCTGATGCCCTGTACAAATGCAGCAAGAAGTCCCTGCCTCTATCCTTGAACTCCACCTGCACGCCTACTTTCAGTGACAGGTGTACAAGGTCAGAGATAATGGGAACTGCAGATGCTGGAGAATCCAAGATAACAAAGTGTGGAGCTGCATGAACACAGCAGGCCAAGCAGCATCTCAGGAGCACAAAAGCTGACGTTTCGGGCCTAGACCCTTCGGTCTCACTGCACACTGTCCATTGCCGATCAGATAATAATCTGCTCCTCTGATGCTGCTTGGCCTGCTGTATTCATCCAGCTTCACACCGTGTTATCTCAGATAATAATCTACCTGTTTTTGTGACCACATTGGATAACCTCACATTTTCCATGTTATATTTCATATATTTGCCCACTCACTTAACTTGTCCAAATCACATTAAAGCATCTCTGCATCCTCCTTATAGCTCACCCTCCCACCCAACTCTGTGTAATCTCCAAACATGGAGAAATTACATTTAGGTCCCACTTCTAAATCATTAATATATATTATGAACAGCTGGGTCCAAGCACTGATCCCTGCAGTCACTGGCTGCCACTTGGAAAATGACCTGTTCATTTCCTATTCTTTGTCTCCATTCTGTATTCTATCCATGTCAATATACCACCCAATCCCACGTGCTTTAGTTTTACTTGCTGAGCTCTGGTGCGGAACCTTATCAAGCACATTCTGAAAGTCCAAGTAAACCACACTGACTGGTTCCCACTGATCAACTCCACATCCTCAAAACATTCCAATAGGTTTGGATTAAATTCAGATTATTCCAATAGGTTAGTACAGTGGCTCAGTGGTTAGCACTGCTGCCTCACAAAGCCAGGGACCTAAGCTTGATTCCACCTTCAGACAACTGTCTGTGTGGAGTTTACACATTCTCCGTGGGTTTACTCCGGTTTCTTCCCACTGTCCAAAGATGTGCAGGCTAGGTGGATTGGCCATGCTAAATGCAAGGATAGGGTCAGGGGGTAAGTGGGTGTCTGGTGGGATGATCTTCAGAGATTTGCTGAATGGCCTATTTCCACACTATGATTTGTCAAACGTGAATTCCCTATTGTAGATCCACACTGTCTCTCCATTCTGTCATCCCAAGAACTGCAACAATTCATAAAGGCAGCTCACTGCCATCTCCAGGAATTTATGGGACAAACAATAAATGCTGGCTATCTACCTCCCAGTAAAGAATAGCTTTAAAAATTAAAGCATTGGTAAGACAACATTTGGGAATGCTCTGTAGTCTTGGACGATCTCTTCACATAAGAATGGAGAGTTTTGAATTTGCGAGAGTGCAACAAAGATTCATTTGACTCAAAACAGGGATGAAGGGTTTGCCCTGTGAGGAGAAATAGGTTGATACTCCTGGAGTTCAGAGGATTTAATTGAAACTGGATACTGAGCCACCTCATATATCAAAGGCAGAGGTTCCCAGGTATTTTAGAAATTAAGACATGTTTAAAAAGTGCAGGAAAGTGAATTCAGTTGAATGAGCACCAATGGATGACGATGAAAGACAGAGCACCCAAATGTTCAATTTCCTACTCCCATTCCTATTTCCAATCTTCTTAATAATTGACAAATTGTGTGTTTTCCAAAGATTCACAATGGTCAGTTTGTTCTTTCACACTTGGACAGATTCTGACCCTCAGCAATTTATATGGCACTGTTAATATAGCAAACTTTCTCACGAGATATCACTGAAGCAATTCATAAACAACATTTGACAGAGTCACTCAAGTAGATACTAGAACAAAGACAACATCTTGCAGATGTTGGGAATCTAACTAAAAGTCATCAACCTGAAGTGTTAGATAATAAAATGTGAAGCTGGATGAACACAGCAGGCCAAGCAGCATCTCAGGAGCACAAAAGCTGACGTTTCGGGCCTAGACCCTTCATCAGAGAGGGGGATGGGGTGAGGGTTCTGGAATAAATAGGGAGAGAGGGGGAGGCGGACCGAAGATGGAGAGTAAAGAAGATAGGTGGAGAGCGTATAGGTGGGGAGGTAGGGAGGGGATAGGTCAATCCAGGGAAGACGGACAGGTCAAGGAGGTGGGATGAGGTTAGTAGGTAGATGGGGGTGCGGCTTGGGGTGGGAGGAAGGGATGGGTGAGAGGAAGAACAGGTTAGGGAGGCAGAGACAGGTTGGACTGGTTTTGGGATGCAGTGGGTGGAGGGAAAGAGCTGGGCTGGTTGTGTGGTGCAGTGGGGGAGGGGACAAACTGGGCTGGTTTAGGGATGCGGTGGGGGAAGGGGAGATTTTGAAACTGGTGAAGTCAACATTGATACCATTAGGCTGCAGGGTTCCCAGGCGGAATATGAGTTGCTGTTCCCGCAACCTTCAGGTGGCATCATTGTGGCACTGCAGGAGGCCCATGATGGACATGTCATCTAAAGAATGGGAGGGGGAGTGGAAATGGTTTGCGACTGGGAGGTGCAGTTGTTTGTTGCGAACTGAGCGGAGGTGTTAACGGGTTTTCACTCTCTCCAATGATGCTGCCTGGCCTGCAGAGTATTTCTATCATTATTACCTTTTACTCCAGGATGAATTAAGGACTTTTTAAATTCATTCATGGGTCAGTAAATATTGACCAACCCTAGTTCTCCTGGAGAAGCTGGTAGTGAACTGCCTTCTTGAACCGCTGCAGCCCATGTACTGCAGGTTGACACACAATGCCCTTAGGAAGGGAATTCCACGATTTTGACACAGGGACAGTGAAGGAACAGCGATATATTTCCAAGTCAGGGTGGTGATTTGCTTGGAACGGAACTTGCTGGTCATGGTATTCCCATGTATCTGCTGCCCTTATCCTTCTAGATGTAAGAGGTGTGGGTTTGGAAGAGTCTCTTTAACTGTTGGTGAACTTCTGCAGAGCATCTTGTAGATAGTACACACTGCTGCTACTGAGCATCGGCGGTGGGATGTTTGTGGATGTGGTGCCAATCAAGCAGCTGCTTTGTCCTGGATGGTGTCAAGTTTCTTGATGTTGTTGGGGCTGCCCCCATCCAGGCAAGTGGGGAGTGTCCCGTCACACTCCTGACTTGTGCCTTGCAGATGGTGAGTCAGCTTTGGGGAGTCAGGAGGTGAGCTGCAGGATTCCCAGCCTCTGATCTGCTCTTGTAGCCATAATATATCAGTTCAGTTTCTGGTCAATGGTAAACCCCTAGATGTTCAAAAGTGTGTGACGGAACACGTGGTCAAGTGCTGAACTGTTTTAACACAGGAAGGAAGTAAATATGGAAAAGCTTCAGGGTGGGGCAGAATTCCATAGATTGAGGAGCAAAGGAAATCAGAAATGCCCAAGGGGTTGTGAGGCAGATCAAGCTCGCAGAGTTAGGGAGAATGACCAGTTTTAAACTGAGCTTGAATTTTAAAATAGAGGCATTGCCAGCCCAGGAGCCAAAGTAGATCAGCAGGCACAAGGCTGAGGAGTGAAGAATGCTTACAGTCATAGAGCTGTACAACATGGAAACAGACCCTTCAGTCCAACTTGCCCATATGACCACATATGCTAGATTAATCTAGTTCCACTTGCCAGTATTTGGCCCAAATCCCTCTAAACGCTTCCCATTCATATCCCCATCCGGATGCCTTTTAAATGTTGTAACTGTACCAGCCTCCGCCACTTCCTCTGGCAGCTCATTCCACACACGCACCACCCTCTGTGTGTTGGAGTGAATCAGGCCAAAGGACAGCAGAGGTTTGGATGAATGTTAAGTTTATGGAGAATGGTAAATGATAGGCAAGCCAGGGCAGCGATGAGATCGCTAAGATGGGAGACATCAGGGGCATGGGTATTAGTTTCAGCAGATGAGCCAAGACTGGTGGTCAGAACAGTGATATGGTGGAGCTGGAGTACTGATAGTTGAGACAGAATGAATACTATGACTAGACGTATTGTTAAATATCAGTTTTGTACAATTAGCAGCAATTCTAACTATTCCAGTCTCAGATATTATGTCACACCGCAAAAAGCAAAACCAAAAGTATATCCACACGACAGCTGAGTGCAGATACTTTCTGTAATTGCTCGGCCCCTTTGCATTTTACTGGGACACAGCAAGTAGTTGAAAACTTGTCTTGGTCACGGGCCCTGCATCTGATTCCAAGACAATCACACAATCAGCAGCTTAAATGTCTCAATAACAATTTAATGCTGAAAACTGCAAAAGTCAGATAAAATATTTTTAACCCCTTGAGTTGCACCTTGTGTCTGCACGTATAATGTTGAGATTGTAGACTTGCTCGCTGAGCCGGTGCGTTTGGGTGCAGACGTTTCGTTACCCTGCTCGGTAACATGGTCAGTGTACCCCCAGTGAAGCGTTGGTGTTCTGTCCCGCTTGTTATTTATATGTCTCGGTTTGCTGGGACAGTCGGCATTACTTCCGGTCGTGTTCTCCAGTGGTTGGTATATCGGGCCCAGTTCAATGTGTTTGTTGACGGAGTTCTCGTTGGAATGCCAGGCCTCCAGGAATTCCCTGGCACGTCTCTGGCTTGTGTTATTATGGATGTGTTGTGGATTGTGTCCTCCTTTGTCTATGTTTATTGAAACCAGTGAGAATTGGTCATGTCTCTTGTTGGTTGGTTGCTACTTGTGTATCCTTACTGTCAGTTTTCTTCCAGTTTAGCCAGCCTGAGTTTGGCCCATAAACCTCCAAACCTTTCCTATTCATGTACTTATCCAAATGTCTTTTAAATGTTGTAACTGTATCTGCATCCACCTCTTTCTCTGGCAGTTCACAAACCACTGTGTTAAAAAGTTACCCCTCCTATCCTTTTTAAATCCTTTTCCTCTCACCTTGAAAGTATACCCCCCTAGTTCTGAACTCTCCTACCCTAGGGAAAAGGCACATGCTACTCACCTTATCTATGCCCCTCATGATTTTATAAACCTCTGCAAGGTCACCTTCAACTTCCTACAGTCCAGTGAAAAAAACGTCCCAGACTATCCAACCTATTAATCAAACCTTCCATTCCTGGCAACATCCAGGAGTTTTAAAGAGGTGGGTTTTAAAAATTGTCAAAAAGGAAGAGATCAAAGTAAAGAGGGCGAGAGTTGTAGGGAAGGGATACACACTTGGAGGGTTGTAGGGCTGGAGGTGATTACAGAAATGGGGAGGGGCAAGACCATGCAGGGATTTAAAACAGAGATGAGAATTTAAAATTCAAGTTGTTGCTGAATTTGGAGTCAATGGCAATCAGCAAATGCAGGGGTGATTGGGGAGCAGGTCCTGCCATGGGCTTTCGAGCAGCAGAGGTTAGAATAACCTTTAATTTATGGAAGGTAGAAAATGGGAGACCAACCAGAGGGATAGCAAGAGCTGCAGATGTTGGAGTCAGAGAGAACCAAGTGTGGAGCTGGAGGAGCACAGCAGGCCAGGCAGCGCCCGGCAATGTTCTTGTTATTCATTCACAGAATGAGGGTGTTTCTGGCTGGGTCACTATTGCCTATCCTTCACTGCCCAAAGCACAGTAAACCAGCTTACTGTGGGTCTGGAATCTCTTGAAGGCCAGAAGAAAACCAGATGGGTCTTTACAATAATCCACAATCGTTTCGTGATTAGACTCTTAATTGCAGATGTATATCGAAGTCAAATTCCACTATCTACTGTGGCAGGATTGGAACCCAGGTCCCCAGAACATTACCTGGGTCTCTGGATCAATAGTCTGGTGACACTACAAGTAGGCAATTGCCTCCCTGAACACACTGGCATAATGCGTTTAGAGGTAACAAAGGAACAAGGGGTTTCAGCAGCAGCTGAGCTGATGATGTTATACAAGCGAAAGTCAGCACTCTCAGTAATGGCACATCCCAAACTCAGGGCCTCATTTCAGAGGTAAGGCCATGAGAACCATAAGAAATAGGAACGGGAGTAGGCTGTTCAGGCTCTTGAGCCTGCTCTGTCATTCAACAGGATCACAGCAGATCTGACGGTCCTTGCAACCACTTCCTGCCCTTTCCCTGTGACCACTGATTCCCTGACTGATCAAGAATCTATCGATATCAGCTTTAAAAGTCACATGAAGGCTGTGAACAGAGTGGTTTTAGCTCAGACTGTTACCAGGGGGTCAGGTCAAACTCGATGGCTTCAGTCTTCACAATATTTAATTGGGTGAAATGTTTGCTGATCTGGTGCTGAATATTAGGCACGCAGTTTGACAAAATTGTTGGTAAATTACGAACAACAGAGGAGCTGGGAGAGAAGCAGCATTGAGGCACAGCAGGATATCATCGGTATAGGTGACAACATCTGCCCCATGCTCTCGGATGCTGTCTCTGAAGGGCAGTGCCCAGAAGGGAACTAGGACCGTGGGCAAAGACACCAGGGATAACAGCTTTGCAGTGGGCAGAGAAACCAACAGTTACCTCTCCAGCTATGGTTAGACAAATAAGAACGGAAGAAACTAAAAGCACTCCCTCCCAGATGTTTGAGAGTTATTGGAGTACTATAGATGGGTCAGTTTTTGTCCAGTGTGTGCAGGAGGGCCTCCTGACACAGTATGTAGATAGGCCAACAAGGGGCGAAGCCACATTAGATTTGGTACTGGGTAATGAGCCCAGCAGGTGTTAGATTTGGAAGTAGGTGAGCACTTTGGTGATAGCGATCACAATTCTGTTATGTTTACTTTAGTGATGGAAAGGGATAGGTGTATACCACCGGGCAAGAGTTATAGCTGGGGGAAAGGCAATTACGATGAGATTAGGCAAGATTTAGGGAGCATAGGATGGGGAAGGAAACTGCAGGGGATGGGCACATTAGAAATGTGGAGCTTATTCAAGGAAAAGCTCCTGTGTGTCCGAGGTAAGTATGCACCTGTCAGGCAGGGAGGAAGCTGTAGAGCACGGGAGCCGTGGTTTACGAAGGAGGTGGAATCTCTGGTCAAGAGGAAGAAGGCGGCTTATGTTAGGATGAGATGTGAAGGCTTGAGGGCTACGAGGTAGCCAGGAAAGACCTAAAGAGAGAGCTCAGAAGAGCCGGGACGAGACATGAGAAGTTGTTGGCGGATAGGATCAGGGTAAACCCTAAGGCTTTCTATAGGTATTTAAGGAATAAAAGAATGATGAAAGTAAGATTAGGCCCAATCAAGGATAGTAGTGGTAAGTTGTGTGTGGAGTCACATGAGATGGGGGAAGCACTAAATGACACTTTTTCAACAGTATTCACTCTAGAAAACGACAATGTTGTCGAGGAGAATACTGAAATACAGGCTACTAGACTAGGGGGGATGGAGGTTCACAAGGAAGAGGTATTAGAAATCCTTCAGAGGGTGAAGATAGATAAGTCTCCTGGGCCGGATGGGATTTATCCTAGGATCCTCTAGGAAGCCAGGGAGGAGATTACCGAGCCTTTGGCATTGATCTTTGACTCGTCATTGTCTATAGGAATAGTGCCAGATGACTGGAGGATAGCAAATGTGGTTCCCCTGTTCAAGAAGGGGAGTAGAGACAACCCTGATAATTGTAGACCAGTGAGCCTTACCTCAGTTGTTGGTAAAGTGTTGGAAAAGGTTATAAGAGATAGGATTTATAATCATCTAGAAAAGAATAAATTGATTAGGGATAGTCAGCACGGTTTTGTGAAGGGATGGTTGTGCCTCACAAACCTTATTGAGTTCTTTGAGAGGTGACCAAACAGGTAGATGAGAGTAAACCGGTTGATGTGGTGTATATGGATTTCAGCAAGGCGTTCGATAAGGTTCCCCACAGTAGGCTATTATACAAAATGTGAAGGAATGGAATTGTGGGAGAAATAGCAGTTTGGATTGGAAATTGGCTTGCTGAAAGAAGACAGAGGGTGGTAGTTGATGGGAAATGTTCATCCTGGAGACCAGTTACTAGTGGTGTACCGCAAGGGTCGGTGTTGGGTCCACTGTTGTTTGTCATTTTTATAAATGACCTGGATGAGGGCGTAGAAGGATGGGTTAGTAAATCTGCAGACGACACTAAGGTCGGTGGAGTTGTGGATAGTGACGAAGGATGCTGTAGGTTGCAGAGAGACATAGATAAGCTGCAGAGTGGGCTGAGAGGTGGCAAATGGAGTTTAATGCAGACAAGTGTGAGGTGATGCACTTTGGTAGGAGTAACCAGAAGGGAAAGTGCAGGGCTAATGGTAAGATTCTTAGTAGTGTAGATGAGCAGAGAGATCTCGGTGTCCATGTACACAGATCCTTGAAAGTTGCCACCCAGGTTGACAGGGCTGTTAAGAAGGCATATAGTGTTTTAGCTTTTATTAATAGAGGGATCGAGTTCCGGAACCAAGAGGTTATGGTGAAGCTGTACAAAAAACTCTGGTGGGGCCACATTTGGAGTATTGTGTACAGTTCTGGTCACCGCATTATAAGAAGGATGTGGAAGCTTTGGAAAGGGTACAGAGGAGATTTACTAGGATGTTGCCTGGTCTGGAGGGAAGGTCTTACGAGGAAAGGCTGAGGGACTGGAGGCTGTTTTCGTTAGAGAGAAGAAGGTTGAGAGGTGACTTAATTGAGACATATAAAATAATCAGAGGGTTAGATAGGGTGGATACGGAGAGCCTTTTTCCTAGGATGGTGACGGCGAGCACGAGGGGGCATAGCTTTAAATTGAGGGGTGAAAGACATAGGACAGATGTCAGAGGTAGTTTCTTTACTCAGAGAGTAGTAAGGGAATGGAACGCTTTGCCTGCAACGGTAGTAGATTCGCCAACTTTAGGTACATTTAAGTCGTCATTGGATAAGCATATGGACGTACATAGAATAGTGTAGGTTAGATGGGCTTGAGATAAGTATGACAGGTCGGCACAACATCGAGGGCCGAAGGGCCGATACTGTGCTGTAATGTTCTATGTTCTATGAGAAGCTAGATATTGTGATTAGAGAATCAAAGAATCCCTACAGTTTGGAAACAGGCCCTTCGGCCCAACAAGTCCATGCTGAACCTCACACCCAGACCCACGCCCCTGTGACCCACCCAATCCACACATCCCTGAACACCATGGGCAATTTAGCATGGCCAATCCACCTACCCTGCACATCTTTGGGCTGCGGGAGGAAATCTGAGCACCTGGGCGAAATCCATGCAGACACAGGGAGAATGTGCAAACTTCACACAGCCCGAGGCTGGAATCGAACCCTGGCGCTGTGAGGCAGCAGTGCTAGCCACTGAGCCACCGTGCCGCCCCATGATAAAAGCTGTCCACGGGTTGAGGAAGGAATGTTTACCCCAAACATGACCTTGATAAGAACTGTTTCAGTAATGTGGCAGGGGCGGAAAACAGATTAGAGGGCTTTAAATGCGGAAGTCTGGAAAAGATGGGAATGGCTAATTCAACAATGTTACACCCAAACCAACACTTCCATTGGTGCGATAATAACATAACTGTTTATTATTTAGAAGATTCTCAGCAACATTATGAGCAAGGAAGTAACAAAACTAACACAAGGACACCGCAATTGCTACAATATGCCTGCACCCAATAGCAGGCCATCTGCTGTTCAATTAACTATCTGCAAGGGGAATATTGGAAAGGAATTACCCAGTTCGTAGCTGTAAGGGGGAAACCATATACTGCTTCACACAGGCAAACAAGGAACAAGAGCAGGCCACTCGGCCCTTCAAGCCTGCTCCGCCACTCAATAAGATCGTGGCTGATCTGATTTTAACCTCAACTCTACGTGTCCCTGATAATGTTCCACCCCCTTGGTAAATCCAGAACCTCTGCCTTAAAAATATTTAAAGATCTGAATCCACTGCCTTTTGGGGAAGACACACAACCGTCAGATAGGAAAAAAAAATCATCCTCATCTGTGTTTTAAATGTGCGACCCCTTGTTTTTAAAATATGAAGCCTTAGTTCCACATGTTAAGACAGGGAAGCAAGCTGCATGTGAATGACATCTGTGGCATAGTTAACTATCTCAAAGTGCTTCACATGAACATAAGAATTTTTTAAATAAAAATAATCACAAAATCACAGAACAGATTAGGAGAGGTGACCAGAGACTCGATCAAAGGGGCAGGTTTAGGGCAGCCTTTTAAAAGAGGCTCAATGTCCCAAACATCGGAAAACAGAGAGTAAACACGAAATAGCAAGGTAGGGGTAACAACAGTGCAGTCATAATGTTGTAGCATGAGTAATCTAAGGGTCACGGGCTCAAATCCCACCACAGCGACTGGTGAAACTTGAATTCAATTAATAAACGTGGAATACAAAGCTAGTCTCAGTGTTGTGCCGATGGAACCGACACCAACTGTCATAAGAACCCATCTGGTTCACTAATGTCCTTTAGGGAAGGAAACTGCCATCCTCACCTGGTCTGGCCTACACGTGACTCCAGACCCACAGCAATGTGGTTGACTTTTAAGCTGCCCTCTGAAATGGCCTGAGCAACACACCAATTATGGACGGGCAAAGCAAAAACAAAATACTCGACATAGTGAAAGAACAAAATACAGGAATTGCTAGAGAAACACAACAGGTCTGGCAACATCTGTGGAAACAGAAAAGGATTGAATATCCTGTTCTGAGTCCATTACAGTTCAGAAGAAAGGTCACAGCACTCAAAATGTTAACTCTGTTTCTCTCTCCACAGATGCTGCCAGACCTGCTGAGTTTCTCCAGCAATTTCTGCATTTGTTTGTTTCAGATCTCCAGCACCCGCTGTAATTTGTTTTATCATATGGATTTAGGGAGGCTCAAATCCTATAAAAGGATAAAGTGGAAATGCCGGAATTACTCAGCAAGCCTGGCAGCAACCGTGGAGACAGGAGCCGTTGATTCTTCAGGTCACTGAATGATCTTACATCAGAGACAAGCTCTCGAGGAAGCCACAAAAGTGAACAACACTGGTACTGAAACAGTCAGGGGAAACTCTCCCAACCATGGCCAAGGTGACTCAGCATTCTGGATCAAATTAACATCCTGCTCGTGACCTGTTACCTGCTACATTTGTTGCTGTCATTTTATTTCTACAACGTTGTCACATTCCTATGTTTTAGAATGATATTCCATCCAGGTCTGAATTTTCCAATGCAAGTAACGATCCATTAGAGGATTTAGGGAGTGAATGTAATTCTTTAATATAATCATTGTTTAAAATTAATTCAGAGGATGTGGGCACCACTGGCAGGGCCAGCCTTTTTAACCATCATTAGCCATGCGGTGGTTGGATGGAAAAGTGAATGAAGGTGTCGGAGATGGTTTTGACGAGCACAGCAATCCCCAAGATGGCTGTGCTCAGGTAGCTGCTCCCTCCATTCCCAGAGGAATGTCTGCGTTCACTGAAATTACAGATGTCTTCATGACAGATGGAATACATTTCCCCATCAGCACTCAGTCTCATCTAAAGCTCCCTGGTCAGGGACACACACGATTAGAATCAGGGTAAAGCTCCATCTACTCTTTTAAACTTAAAGCAAAGTTACCTCTACACCATCTCCAACAAACATTCCCAGGACTGGCACAGCACTGGGTTAGATACAGAGTGAAACTCCCTCTAGACTCTCCTATTCAAACACTCCCAGAACAGGGTACAGCAGAGGGTTAAATAAACAGTAAAACCTCTTCCATTCTGCCTGACAGTCAGGATGTTCTACACCAATCTTTAAGGATAATTCAGGAGTGAGACTAGTAACTAGTACTGAATTCACACTTCCTAATAGGAATGACAGGAACAAAGCACACACAACAGAACTAGAAAACTTTATTGGGATCAAAGACGTTTAAATGACAGGAAATGTTGTCCCCGCAATGATCCGAAAGTGAGCTGCACAACTTCCTAACTCAAATCGGTTTCTCTGGGGATTCAGTGTCCACCTCACTGCTGTCTGGTCAGTTTCTCTGCTCTCATTCAGAGCTGAGATGTTGCTCACCACATGGTGGCCTGGGTCAAGAGGTTAGAGGGTAAAGGTCAACTTGGTTTGAGGGCATCTTGTAACATGCCAGTGAGGTCCAGGGTCAGGGTCCTTCTGTTCCCCTTTAGATATTGCTTCAGGAAGATGGTGTCCCCGCGGTGACAGAGCACGGGTCACGTTGTCTCTGCCTGCTGCGATAGGGTGTCCAGTGCCCGAAGCAGTGCTGCCACTCCACAGGTGAGCAGGACATTCTGAACAATCACCTCCTTCAGGCCCAGCAGCTCATCCAGCCGAAACTCCCCCGCCACAGCAACCAGGCCAATGGCCAGGCTGCCCAGGATGCCGTACAGATTGGTGGTGACAAGGCAGACAGTCAGGATGGAGAGGAGAGGAGGTGCAATGGCCAGACTCACCGCGTTCTCCCGGCCCTCCGTAGCCAGACCACCACAGCTGCCGGCGATCAGGATGCCAACAGCTGCCACGGAGTTTGCTGCCAGGTGGTCACCATTGAGCCAGTGGAAGCCGAAAGAGACGAGGGGCAGCCCGATGACCATGGAGAGCCAGCTGACATCCTGCAGGCTGGCAGTCAGGAGGATATGGGGCTCCTCTGTGTACGAGTGGATGGCACTCAGTGCCCCTGCACTGGCCTGCATCAGGAAGCCAGTGGCACAACCCAGGTTTACCTGAGGAACAATGCACAGATATTGGAGATTGTCTGGAGTCCTCCACATCATTGCTGCTACTTTCATTTCCAGCCAGAAATAATTGTCTTTTTAACTGTCTCAAATTACGGCTATGCGGTCTTGGCCTTCACTCTGGGCATCAGAAGCTTGGTTTAGGGTTCATGTTAGGATTAGGGTCTAACTGGGGAGCTCTCTGTGACCATGGCATCTTTTCCCTACACCGTTTGGTAAAAAATATTTCTTCTCAATTCACCTTCTGCCAATTTTCTAAAACCTTGTCGTTTGGCCACGCTGAACTTGAGGCGCTGCCAAAAAAAAACACACTTTGTTGAAATTTTTTATCATGTGCTGATCAGGACAACTCACAAGAAAACCAATTCAACGGCGGGAAAAGGCCAAAGTTTTTCACATGACAGGAGTGCGCTAACTGGATGGAGCATGGACTCCGATTTCCAATGAGAATGCATCAGTTAATGTACATGGACAGTCAGCTGTCAGACCTTGTCTGAATGTTAAACCAGGCAGGTTGATTCTGGTTGATGAGCAACCTAGCACACAAATATTAATGTGGCATTTGAACTTCAGTGCCAGTGTGATGCCACAGGATATGATTTATTATTGTCAAATGTACCTAATTACAGTGAAAAGTTTTATTTTGTGTGCAGATCATAACATACAAGGACATGCAGATCATAGGGTGTTTAGACAGAGCGAGGCATATAAGGAGGCACACAAAAGCAAGATCAACATTAGATTTGAAATTTGAGAGGGCTATTCAGAAGTCTAATAACAGCAGGGAAGAAGCCGTTCTTGAACCTGCTGGTACATGTGTTTAGGCTTTTGTAACTTCTGCCTAATGGAAGAGGTAAGAAGGGATTATAATTGGGGTGGAAGAAGTCTTTGATGATGTCAGCTGTCTTTCTGTGACAACTAGAAGAGTCCATGGATGGAAGTTTGTCTTCTGCGATAGTCTGGGCTGTGCACACAACTTTCTGTAGTTTCGTACAGTCCTAGGCAGAGTAGTTACTGTACCAAGCTGCAATGTACGCAGATAGAATGCCTTCTATGGTGCATTTGTAAAAGTTGGTGAAATTCCTTATGGGCATGTCATACATCCCAGCTTGGCAGATGATAGAATCTCTACACGTGTGGAAACAGGCCTTTCAGCTTAACAAGTCCACACAAAAAAGTATCAAAAAACATACACCTTCAACTGTCCGTAACAAGCAAGACTGTATTCAGTCAGCTTACATGTGCAAAATCTGCAAATATCAGACGTGATTCTGCAATTGGACAATATTTGCTGCATAATCCTGAGTGTGCAAAGAATTACACTGACAACCAGTTTTGCAGTGTGTGTACTGGAAGCTCCATTTAATAATTCTGCTCATTTCAGAAAGAAAGAACATGTAAACACACTGTGCCTGTTCCAATTCAACACAATAGACAACATCCATTCACTGATTCGTTTCTCAGGGTAATGCCTTGACCAATCCAACAACCTACTTGATTTAAAATTTAAACAAATCTTGGCAGTTAACTGTCAACTGGCATTTACAGGTGCATTTTCCAGAGCATTGCCTCTGTAATTCATTGGCCAACCAGCGCTTTCCTCTCAAATAGTACAAACATTAGTTTTCCCCTTGAATTGGTATTCTTACAAGATGTCCTGATGAGTACAAAATGAAAAATATTGATAAAATGTGTTTGCTCCGTAATACTGAAGCATCTTAAAGCTATGTCACCTGGTTACTGACCTCTCTGCTGTGGGGAACAGATCTTCCCATCTATACTACTGAAGCCCAGGGTCCCATAATGGACTCAAAGAGGCAAATGGGCTTGGAAGCTCTAACCCAGTGACAGGAGGGAAAGCCAAAACTTGACAACCCTGGGATCGGCTGTGACAGCCCGCTAAATGTGGGCTATTATTTTTGTGCATGTGGCAAATGTCTAGTATCTAGTATACTAAGTGCTCTGTCTGCAACATGTCTCGTATCTGAACTGTTCCTTGTGTCTGTACCCCTGTTGTGTTAAAGACCCAGCCTGGCCAATGAATCTCTCACCTATGCCCCCAAATTTCAAACTAGGGTTGCATCAAGCATTAAAACAAGCTCATAACAGGAAAACATTAGGGAGGTACTGGCCCAGGTCCTTGATAGCTTCATACACTCAAATTAAATCTCTCCTCAGCATTCTTAGTTACTAGTGATAACGACCCTAATCTCTCCAGTCCTTTCTCATTGACTAAACCTCCTGGTCCCGTTATCATTCTCTCAGGCTTCTCTGTATTGTGTCTCATGCAGCCACGTTCCTCCTACAATGCAGTAGTATACCAGGTGCTATGAGGGCTCACCTTATGGGCTCGGCAAGTTGCCATCAATGCTGTGGTGCACAACAGGCAGCTGGTGATAACCACAGTCCAATCCCTCTCCTTGGGCACCAGCTTCACACTCGCCATCGCCGATGGTACTCGCTCGGTAATTACAATGTGAGAAAGCACAAAGGCTCTGTTAGTAAGCCTCTTACAAATCCAAGAAGTTCCCAGTGGGATACCTCGAACTTTTCACTTCTGTTCGAACAAAAAAATCCAGGAAAACCGAAGCTGGGGTGAGGAGCAGTAACCATGAAGATGTCAGGTGTCTTTATGAAACCAAATGGCTGAGTAAAGCCCTTTGAAGAAAGGAAACAAACCATTCTTATCCAGTCCAGGTCTCTATGTGACCACAGACACACACCACTGTCCGACATGAAAGTGCCCTCTGTTATGATGTGCACAGCCATGGTCTGGGGGTGTGGGATGGTTGTGGGGGACTGGCAGGTTAAGGGGGTAGGGTAGTGTTTCATCAGGCAGTTTGGGAGAAAGGCTAAAAGCATTGGGGGGGTGCAGAGTACATTAAACATGATGGTAGGGGGGATACAATTGAGGGGGTGCTGTGGGGGGAGGGGAGTATATACAAGAGGGTGCTGTGGGGGGAGGGGAGTATATTTGAGGGTGTGCTGTCCGGGGAGGGGAGAATATTTCAGGGCGTGCTGTGGGGGGAGGGGTGTACATTAGTGGGGGTGCTGTGGGGGAAAGGGAGTATATTTGTGGTGGTGCGGGGGGGGGAGGGGAGTATATTTGAGGGGGGTGCTATGGGGAGAAGGAAGTATAGATGAGGGGGTGCAGTGGGGGGGGTAGTACATTTGAGGGGGTGCTGTGAGGGGAGGGGGAGCATATTTGAGGGGGCGCTGTGGGGGGAAGGGGAGTATATTTGAGAGGTATCTGTGGGGGGAGGGAAGTATATTTGAGAGGGGGCTTTGGGGGTGGGGAGTATATTTGGGGGGGCGCTGTGAGGGGAGGGGAGTATATTTGAGAGGTATCTGTGGGGGGAGGGAAGTATATTTGAGGGGGGGCTTTGGGTGGGGAGTATATTTGAGGGGGCGCTGTGAGGGGAGGGGAGTATATTTGAGAGGGTGCAGTGGGAGTAGAGTATAGATGAGGGCGTGCTGTGGGGGGAGGGGAATATATTTGAGGGCGTGCTGTGGGGGGAGGGGAGTATATTTGACGGGGAGCTGTGTGGGGAGGGGAGTATATTTGACGGGGAGCTGTGTGGGGAGGGGAGTATAGATGAGTGGGTGCTGTGGGGGGAGAGGAGTATATTCAAGGGGGAGCAATGGTGGGAGGGGCGTATGGATGAGGGGGTGCAGTGGGGGGAGGGGAGTAGAGATGAGGGGATGCAGTGGTGGGAGGGGAGTGCAGATGAGGGGGTGCTGTGGGGGGAGGGGAGTATGGATGAGGGGGTGCTGTGGGGGGAGGGAAGTATGGATGAAGGGGTGCAGTGGAGGGAGGGGAGTACAGGTGGGGGGTGCAGTGGAGGGAGGGGAGTGTAGATGAGGGGTGTAGTGGGGGGAGTGGAGTATAGATGAGGGGGTGCAGTGGGGCGAGGGGAGTATAGATGAGGGGGTGCAGTGGGGGGAGGGGAGTATAGATGAGGGGGTGCAGTGGGGTAGGGGAGTATAGATGAGGGGGTGCTGTGGGTGAGAGGAGTATGGATGAGGGGGTGGAGTGGTGGGAGGGGAATATGGATGAGCAGTATGGATGAAGGGGTGCAGTGGGGGGAGGGGAGTATAGGTGAGGGGGTGCAGTGGGGGGAGGGGAGTATGGATGAGGGGGTGCAGTGGTGCGCGGGGAGTATAGGTGAGGGGTGCAGTGGGGGTAGGGGAGTATGGATGAGGGGGTGCAGTGGGGGTAGGAGAGTATGGATGAGGGGTTGCAGTGGGGGGAGGGGAGTATGGATGAGGGGGTGCAGTGGGGGGTGGGGAGTATGGATGAGGGGTGCAGTGGTGGGAGGGGAGTATGGATGAGGGAGTGCAGTGGGGGGAGGGGAGTATAGGTGAGGGGTTGCAGGGGGGGCGGGGAGTATACGTGAGGGGTTGCAGTGGGGGGCGGGGAGTATAGATGAGGGGGTGCAGTGGGGGTAGGGGAGTATGGATGAGGGGGTGCAGTGGTGGGAGGGGAGTATGGATGAGGGGGTGCAGTGGTGCGCGGGGAGTATAGGTGAGGGGTGCAGTGGGGGTTGGGGAGTATGGATGAGGGGGTGCAGTGGGGGTAGGAGAGTATGGATGAGGGGTAGCAGTGGGGGGAGGGGCGTATAGATGAGGGGGTGCAGTGGGGGGAGGGGCGTATAGATGAGGGGGTGCAGTGGGGGGAGGGGAGTATAGCTGAGGGGGTGCAGTGGGGGGAGGGGCGTATAGGTGAGGGGGTGCAGTGCTGGGAGGGGAGTGTAGGTGAGGGGGCGGAGTGGGGGGAGGGGAGTATGGATGAGGGGGTGCAGTGGGGGGAGGGGCGTATAGATGAGGGGGTGCAGTGGGGGGAGGGGCGTATAGATGAGGGGGTGCAGTGGGGGGAGGGGAGTATAGCTGAGGGGGTGCAGTGGGGGGAGGGGCGTATAGGTGAGGGGGTGCAGTGCTGGGAGGGGAGTGTAGGTGAGGGGGCGGAGTGGGGGAGGGGAGTGTAGGTGAGGTGGCGCAGTGGGGGAGGGGAGTGTAGATGAGGGGGTGCAGTGGGGGAGGGGTGTGTAGATGAGGGGGTGCAGTGGGGGTCGGGGAGTATGGATGAGGGGGTGCAGTGGGGGTCGAGGATTATGGATGAGGGGGTGCAGTGGGGGGAGGGGAGTATGGATGAGGGGGTGCTGTGGGGGGAGGGGAATATGGATGAGGGGGTGCAGTGGTGGGAGGGGAGTATGGATGAGGGGGTGCAGTGGTGGGAGGGGAGTATAGATGAGGGGGTGCAGTGGGGGGAGGGGAGTGTAGGTGTGGGGGTGCAGTGGGGGGAGGGGAGTATGGATGAGGGGTTGCAGTGGTGGGAGGGGAGTATAGATGAGGGGGTGCAGTGGGGGTAGGGGAGTATGGATGAGGGGATGCAGTGGGGGTAGGGGAGTATGGATGAGGGGTTGCAGTGGGGGGAGGGGAGTGTAGGTGAGGGGGTGCAGTGGGGGGAGGAGAGTGTAGCTGAGGGGTTACAGTGGGGGGAGGGGAGTGTAGATGAGGGGGTGCAGTGGGGGGAGTGGAGTATAGATGAGGGGGTGCAGTGGGGGGAGGGGAGTATAGTTGAGGGGGTGCAGGGGGGAGGGGAGTATAGATGAGGGGTTGAAGTGGGGGGAGGGGAGTATGGATGAGGGGGTGCAGTGGGGGGTGGGGAGTATGGATGAGGGGGTGCAGTGGGGGGAGGGGAGTATAGCTGAGGGAGTGCAGTGGGGGGAGGGGCGTATAGATGAGGGTGTGAAGTGGGGGGAGGGGAGTATAGCTGAGGGGGTGCAGTGGGGGGAGGGGAGTGTAGATGAGGGGGTGCAGTGGGGGAGGGGAGTGTAGATGAGGGGGTGCAGTGGGGGGAGGGGAGTATGGATGAGGGGGTGCAGTGGGGCGAGGGGAGTATGGATGAGGGAGTGCTGTGGGGGGAGGGGAGAGTGGGTGAAGGAGTGCTGTGGCGGGAGGGGAGTGTGGGTGAGGGGAGTGTGGGTGAGGGGAGTGTGGGTGAGGGGAGTGTGGGTGAGGGGAGTGTGGGTGAGGGGAGTGTGGGTGAGGGGAGTGTGGGGGAGGGGAGTGTGGGGGAGGGGAGTGTGGGGGAGGGGAGTGTGGGGGAGGGGGTGCTGTGGGGGGAGGGGATTGTGGGTGAGTAGGTGCTGTGGGGGGAGGGGAGTGTGGGTTGCGGGGTGCAGTGGGGGGAGGGGAGTATAGATGAGGGTGTGCAGTGGGGGGAGGGGGCGTGTAGATGAGGGGGTGCAGTGGGGGGTGGGGAGTGTCGATGAGGCGGTGCAGTGGGGGGAGGGGAGTGTTGATGAGGCGGTGCAGTGGGGGGAAGGGAGTGTAGATGAGGGGGTGCAGTGATGGGAGGGGAGTGTCGATGAGGGGGTGCAGTGGAGGGAAGGGATTGTCGATGAGGGGGTGCAGTGGAGGGAGGGGAGTGTCGTTGAGGGGGTGCAGTGGGGGGAGGGGAGTAGAGATGAGGGGGAGCAGTAGGGGGAGGGGAGCATAGATGAGGGGGTGCAGGAGGGGGAGGGGAGCATAGATGAGGGGTTGCAGTGGAGGGAGGGGAGTGTAGATGAGGGGGTGGAGTGGAGGGAGGGGCGTATAGATGAGGGGGTGCTGTGGGGGGAGGGGAGAATGGATGAGCGGGTGCAGTGGGGGGAGGGGAGTATAGGTGAGGGATTGCAGTGGGGGGAGGGGAGTATAGGTAAGGGGGTGCAGTGGAGGGAGGGGAGTGTAGGTGGGGGTTGCAGTGAGGGGAGGGGAGTGTAGATGAGGGGTGCAGTGGGGGGAGTGGAGTATAGATGAGGGGGTGCAGTGGGGGGAGAGGAGTATAGATGAGGGGGTGCAGTGGGGTAGGGGAGTATAGATGAGGGGGCGCTGTGGGGGAGAGGAGTATGGATGAGGGGGTGCAGTGGTGGGAGGGGAGTATGGATGAGGGGGTGCAGTGGGGGGAGGGGAGTATAGGTGAGGGGTTGCAGTGGGGGGGGGGGGGGAGTATAGGTGAGGGGTTGCAGTGGGGGGAGGGGAGTATAGGTGAGGGGTTGCAGTGGGGGGAGGGGAGTATGGATGAGGGGGTGCAGTCGGGGGAGGGGAGTATGGGTGAGGGGGTGCAGTGGGGGTAGGGGAGTATGGATGAGGGGGTGCAGTGGGGGTAGGGGAGTATGGATGAGGGGTTGCAGTGGGGGGAGGGGCGTATGGATGAGGGGGTGCAGTGGGCGGAGGGGCGTATTCATGAGGGGGTGCAGTGGGGGGAGGGGAGTGTAGATGAGGGGTGCAGTGGGGGGAGGGGAGTGTAGATGAGGGGTTGCAGTGGGGGGAGGGGAGTATAGATGAGGGGGTGCTGTGGGGGGAGGGGAGTATAGATGAGGGGGTGCAGTGGGGGGAGGGGAGTGTAGATGAGGGGTGCAGTGGGGGGAGGGGAGTGTAGATGAGGGGTTGCAGTGGGGGGAGGGGAGTATAGATGAGGGGTTGCAGTGGGAGGAAGGGAGTGTCGATGAGGGGGTGCAGTGGGGGGAAGGGAGTGTCGATGAGGGGTTGCAGTGGGGGGAGGGGAGTATAGATGAGGGGGTGCTGTGGAGGGAAGGGAGTATGGATGAGGGGTTGCAGTGGTGGGAGGCGAGTGTCGATGAGGGGGTGCAGTGGGGGGAAGGGAGTGTCGATGAGGGGGTGCAGTGGGGGGAAGGGAGTGTCGATGAGGGGGTGCAGTGGGGGGAGGGGTGTATAGATGAGTGGGTGGAGGGGAGTGTTCGTGAGGGGTTGCAGTGGAGGGAGGAGAGTGTAGATGAGGGGGTGGAGTGGAGGGAGGGGCGTATAGATGAGGGGTTGGATTGGGGGGAGGGGCGTGTAGATGTGGGGGTGCAGTGGGGGGAGGGGAGTGTCGATGTGCGGGTGCAGTGGGGGGAGGGGAGTGTCGATGTGGGGGTGCAGTGGGGGGAGGGGAGTATAGATGAGGGGGTGCAGTGGGGGGAGGGGAGTATAGATGAGGGGTTGCAGTGGGGGGAAGGGAGTGTACATGAGGGGTTGCAGTGGAGGGAGGGGAGTGTAGATGAGGAGTTGCGGGGGGGGAAGGGAGTGTAGATGAGGGGTTGCAGTGGGGGGAGGGGAGTATAGATGAGGGGTTGCAGTGGGGGGAAGGGAGTGTAGATGAGGGGTTGCAGTGGGGGGAGGGGAGTATAGATGAGGGGGTGCAGTGGGGAGAGGGGAGTATAGATGAGTGGGTGGAGGGGAGTGTACGTGAGGGGTTGCAGTGGAGGGAGAGGCGTATAGATGAGGGGTTGGAGTGGGGGGAGGGGTGTGTAGATGAGGGGGTGGAGTGGGGGGAGGGGCATGTAGATGAGGGGGTGCAGTAGGGGGAGGGGCATGTAGATGAGGGGGTGCAGTAGGGGGAGGGGCATGTAGATGAGGGGGTGCAGTAGGGGGAGGGGAATGTAGATGAGGGGGTGCAGTGGGGGGAGGGGAGTGTAGATGAGGGGGTGCAGTGGGGGGAGGGGAGTATAGATGAGGGTGTGCAGTGGGGGGAGGTGAGTATAGATAAGGGGTTGAAGTGGGGGGAGGGGAGTATGGATGAGGGGGTGCAGTGGTGCGCGGGGAGTATAGGTGAGGGGTGCAGTGGTGGGTGGGGAGTATAGGTGAGGGGGAGTATAGGTGAGAGGGTGCAGTGGGGGTAGGGGAGTACAGATGAGGGGTTGCAGTGGGGGGAGGGAGTACAGATGAGGGGTTGCAGTGGGGGGAGGGAGTACGGATGAGGGGGTGCAGTGGGGGGTGGGGAGTATGGATGAGGGGGTGCAGTGGGGGGAGGGGAGTATAGATGAGGGGGTGCAGTGGGGCGAGGGGCGTATTGATGAGGGGGTGCAGTGGGGGAGGGGGCGTGTAGATGAGGGGGTGCAGTGGGGGGAGGGGAGTGTAGATGAGGGGTTGCAGTGGGGGGAGGGGAGTGTAGATGAGGGGGTGCAGTGGGGGGAGGGGAGTGTAGATGAGAGGGTGCAGTGGGGGGAGGGGAGTGTCGATGAGGGGTTGCAGTGGGGGTCGGGGAGTATGGATGAGGGGGTGCAGTGGGGGGAGGGGAGTATGGATGAGGGGGTGCAGTGGGGGGAGGGGAGTATGGATGAGGGGGAGGGGTGTATGGATGAGGGGGTGCAGTGGGGGGAGGGGAGAGTGGGTGAGGGGTTGCAGTGTGGGGAGGGGTTGCAGTGTGGGGAGGGGAGAGTGGGTGAGGGGGTGCTGTGGGGGGAGGAGAGTGTGGGTGAGGGGGTGCTGTGTGGGTGAAGGAGTGCTGTGGGGGGAGGGGAGTGTGGGGGAGGGGAGTGTGGGGGAGGGGAGTGTGGGGGAGGGGAGTGTGGGGGAGGGGGTGCTGTGTGGGGAGGGGAGTGTGGGTGGGGGGGTGCAGTGGGGGGTGGGGAGTGTAGATGGGATGGGTGCAGTGGTGGGATGAGAATATAGATGAGGGGTGCAATGGGGGGACGGGCGTATAGATGAGGGGGTGCAGTGGGGGGAGGGGGCGTATAGATGAGGGGGTGCAGTGGGGGGAGGGGGCGTATAGATGAGGGGGTGCAGTGGGGGGAGGGGGTGTATAGATGAGGGGGTGCAGTGGGGGGAGGGGAGTATAGATGAGGGGGTGCAGTGGGGGGTGGGGAGTGTCGATGAGGCGGTGCAGTGGGGGTAGGGGAGTGTAGCTGAGGGGGTGCAGTGGGGGGAGGGGAGTGTAGATGAGGGGGTGCAGTGGGGGTAGAGGAGTATGGAGGAGGGGGTGCAGTGGGGGGAGGGGCGTATAGATGAGGGGGTGCAGTGGGGGGAGGGGAGTATAGATGAGGGGGTGCAGTGGGGGGAGGGGAGTATAGATGAGGGGGTGCAGTGGGCGGAGGGGAGTATAGATGAGTGGGTGGAGGGGAGTGTACGTGAGGGGTTGCAGTGGAGGGAGGGGAGTGTAGATGAGGGGGTGGAGTGGAGGGGGGTGGAGTGGAGGGAGGGGAGTGCAGATGAGGGGGTGGAGTGGAGGGAAGGGCATATAGATGATGGGGTGGAGTGGGGGGAGGGGAGTGTAGATGTGGGGGTGCAGTGGAGGGAGGGGAGTGTAGATGTGGGGGTGCAGTGGGGGGAGGGGAGTGTAGATGTGGGGGTGCAGTGGAGGGAGGGGAGTGTAGATGTGGGGGTGCGGTGGGGGGAGGGGAGTGTAGATGTTGGGGTGCAGTGTAGGGAGGGGAGTGTAGAAGTGGGGGTGCAGTGGAGGGAGGGGAGTGTAGAGGTTGGGGTGCAGTGGGAGGAGGGGAGTGTCGATGTGGGGGTGGAGTGGGGTGAGGGGGGTATAGATGAGGGGTTGCAGTTGGGGGAAGGGGCGTATAGATGAGGGGGTGCAGTGGGGGAAGGGGCGTATAGATGAGGGGGTGCAGTGGGGGGAGGGGGCGTATAGATGAGGGGGAGCAGTGGGGGGAGGGGGGCGAATAGATGAGGGGGTGCAGTGGGGGGAGGGGGCGTATAGATGAGGGGGTGCAGTGGGGGGAGGGGAGTGTAGATGAGGGGGTGCAGTGGGGGGAGGGGAGTGTCGATGAGGGGGTGCAGTGGGGGGAGGGGAGTATAGATGAGGGGGTGCAGTGGGGGGAGGGGAGTGTAGATGAGGGGGTGGAGTGGGGGGAGGGGAGTATAGATGAGGGTGTGCAGTGGGGGGAGGGAGGATAGATGAGGGGTTGAAGTGGGGGGAGGGGAGTATAGATGAGGGGGTGCAGTGGGGGGAGGGGAGTATAGATGAGGGGGTGAAGTGGGGGGAGGGGAGTACGGATGAGGGGGTGCAGTGGGGGGAGGGGAGTACGGATGAGGGGGTGCAGTGGGGGGAGGGGAGTACGGATGAGGGGGTGCAGTGGGGGGAGGGGAGGATAGATGAGGGGGTGCAGTGGGGGGAGGGGAGTATAGATGAGGGGGTGCAGTGGAGGGAGGGGAGTGTAGATGAGAGGGTGCAGTGGGGGGAGGGGGCGTGTAGATGAGCGAGTGCAGTGGGGGGAGGGGAGTGTAGGTGAGGGGGTGCAGTGGGGGAGGGGAGTGTAGATGAGGGGGTGCAGTGGGGGTAGGGGAGTATGGATGAGGGGTTGCAGTGGGGGGAGTGGAGTATAGATGAGGGTGTGCAGTGGGGGGAGGGAGGATAGATGAGGGGTTGAAGTGGGGGGAGGGGAGTATAGATGAGGGGGTGCAGTGGGGGGAGGGGAGTATAGATGAGGGGGTGAAGTGGGGGGAGGGGAGTACGGATGAGGGGGTGCAGTGGGGGGAGGGGAGTACGGATGAGGGGGTGCAGTGGGGGGTGGGGAGTACGGATGAGGGGGTGCAGTGGGGGGAGGGGAGTATAGATGAGGGGGTGCAGTGGGGGGAGGGGAGTATAGATGAGGGGGTGCAGTGGAGGGAGGGGAGTGTAGATGAGAGGGTGCAGTGGGGGGAGGGGGCGTGTAGATGAGCGAGTGCAGTGGGGGGAGGGGAGTGTAGGTGAGGGGGTGCAGTGGGGGAGGGGAGTGTAGGTGAGGGGGTGCAGTGGGGGAGGGGAGTGTAGATGAGGGGGTGCAGTGGGGGTAGGGGAGTATGGATGAGGGGTTGCAGTGGGGGTCGGGGAGTATGGATGAGGGGGTGCAGTGGGGGGAGGGGAGTATGGATGAGGGGGTGCAGTGGAGTAGGGGAGTATGGATGAGGGGGAGGGGTGTATGGATGAGGGGGTGCAGTGGGGGGAGGGGCGTATAGATGAGGGGTTGCAGTGGGGGGAGGGGAGTGTAGATGAGGGGTGCTGTGGGGGGAGGGGAGTGTAGATGAGGGGTGCTGTGGGGGGAGGGGAGTGTCGTTGAGGGGTTGCAGTGGGGGGAGGGGAGTATAGATGAGGGGGTGCTGTGGAGGGAAGGGAGTATGGATGAGGGGGTGCTGTGGGGGGAAGGGTGTGTCGATGAGGGGGTGCAGTGGGGGGAGGGGAGTGTAGATGTGGGGGTGCAGTGGAGGGAGGGGAGTGTCGATGTGGGTGTGGAGTGGGGGGAGGGGGGTATAGATGAGGGGTTGAAGTTGGGGGAGGGGAGTGTAGATGAGGGGGTGCAGTGGGGGAAGGGGCGTATAGATGAGGGGGTGCAGTGTGGGAAGGGGCGTATAGATGAGGGGGTGGAGTGTGGGGAGGGGGCGTATAGATGAGGGGGTGCAGTGGGGGGAGGGGGCGTATAGATGAGGGGGTGCAGTGGGGGGAGGGGGCGTATAGATGAGGGGGTGCAGTGGGGGGAGGGGGCGTGTAGATGAGGGGGTGCAGTGGGGGGAGGGGGCGTGTAGATGAGTGGGTGCAGTGGGGGGAGGGGGCGTGTAGATGAGCGGGTGCTGTGGTGGGAGGGGAGTGTCGATGAGGGGGTGCAGTGGGGAGAGGGGAGTGTCAACGAGGGGGTGCAGTAGGGGGAGGGGAATGTAGATGAGGCGGTGCAGTGGGGGGAGGGGAGTGTAGATGTGGGGGTGCAGTGGAGGGAGGGGTGTGTCGATGTGGGGGTGCAGTGGAGGGAGGGGAGTGTGGAAGAGGGGTTGCAGTAGGGGGAGGGGAATGTAGATGAGGGGGTGCAGTGGGGGGAGGGGAGTATAGATGAGGGGGTGCAGTGGGGGGAGGGGAGTATGGATGAGGGGGTGCAGTGGGGGTAGGGGAGTATGGATGAGGGGGTGCAGTGGTGCGCGGGGAGTATAGGTGAGGGGTGCAGTGGTGGGTGGGGAGTATAGGTGAGGGGGTGCAGTGGTGGGAGGGGAGTATAGGTGAAGGGGTGCAGTGCTGGGAGGGGAGTATAGGTGAGGGGAGTACAGGTGAGGGGGTGCAGTGGGGGTAGGGGAGTATGAATGAGGGGTTGCAGTGGGGGGAGGGGAGTACGGATGAGGGGTTGCAGTGGGGGGAGGGGAGTACGGATGAGGGGTTGCAGTGGGGGGTGGGGAGTATGGATGAGGGGGTGCAGTGGGGGGTGGGGAGTATGGATGAGGGGGTGCAGTGGGGGGAGGGGAGTGTAGATGAGGGGGTGGAGTGGAGGCAGGGGCATATAGATGAGGGGGTGGAGTGGGGGGAGGGGAGTGTAGATGTGGGGGTGCAGTGGAGGGAGGGGAGTGTCGATGTGGGTGTGGAGTGGGGGGAGGGGGGTATAGATGAGGGGTTGAAGTTGGGGGAGGGGAGTATAGATGAGGGGGTGCAGTGGGGGGAGGGGAGTATGGATGAGGGGTTGCAGTGGTGAGAGGGGAGTGTAGACGTGGGGGTGCAGTGGAGGGAGGGAGTGTAGATGAGGGGATGCAGTGGGGGGAGGGGAGTGTGGATGAGGGGGTGCAGTGGGGGGAGGGGAGTGTGGATGAGGGGGTGCAGTGGGGGTAGGGGAGTGTGGATGAGGGGGTGCAGTGGGGGTAGGGGAGTGTGGATGAGGGGGTGCAGTGGGGCGAGGGGAGTGTGGATGAGGGGGTGCAGTGGGGGTCGGGGAGTGTAGATGAGGGGGTGCAGTGGGGGGAGGGGAGTATAGATGAGGGGGTGCAGTGGGGGGAGGGGAGTATAGATGAGGGGGTGCAGTGGGGGGAGGGGAGTGTAGATGAGGGGGTGGAGTGGGGGGAGGGGCGTGTAGATGAGGGGGTGCAGTGGGGGGAGGGAATGTGGATGAGGGGGTGCAGTGGGGCGAGGGGAGTGTGGATGAGGGGGTGCAGAGGGGGTGCAGTGGGGGGAGGGGAGTGTGGATGAGGGGGTGCAGTGGGGCGAGGGGAGTGTGGATGAGGGGGTGCAGTGGGGGGAGGGGAGTGTGGATGAGGGGGTGCAGTGGGGGGAGGGGAGTGTGGATGAGGGGGTGCAGTGGGGGGAGGGGAGTGTGGATGAGGGGGTGCAGTGGGGCGAGGGGAGTGTGGATGAGGGGGTGCAGTGGGGGTAGGGGAGTGTGGATGAGGGGGTGGAGTGGGGGGAGGGGAGTGTGGATGAGGGGGTGCAGTGGGGGGAGGAGAGTGTGGATGAGGGGGTGCAGTGGGGCGAGGGGAGTGTGGATGAGGGGGTGCAGTGGGGCGAGGGGAGTGTGGATGAGGGGGTGCAGTGGGGGGAGGGGAGTGTGGATGAGGGGGTGCAGTGGGGCGAGGGGAGTGTGGATGAGGGGGTGCAGTGGGGGGAGGGGAGTGTGGATGAGGGGGTGCAGTGGGGGGAGTATAGATGAGGGGGTGCAGTGGGGGTAGGGGAGTATAGATGAGGGGGTGCAGTGGGGGGAGGGGAGTATTGATGAGTGCGTGGAGCGGAGTGTACGTGAGGGGTTGCAGTGGAGGGAGGGGAGTGTAGATGAGGGGTGGGAGTGTAGATGAGGGGTTGCAGTGGAGGGAGGAGAGTGTAGATGAGGGGTTGCAGTGGAGGGAGCGGAGTGTAGATGAGGGGGTGCAGTGGAGGGAGGGGAGTGTGGATGAGGGGGTGGAGTGGAGGGAGGGGAGTGTAGATGAGAGGGTGGAGTGGAGGGAGGGGCGTATAGATGAGGGGGTAGAGTGGGGGGGGGCGTATAGATGAGGGGGTGGAGTGGGGGGAGGGGCGTGTAGATGAGGGGGTGGAGTGCGGGGAGGGGCGTGTAGATGAGGGGGTGGAGTGCGGGGAGGGGCGTGTAGATGAGGGGGTGCAGTGGGGGGAGGGGCGTGTAGATGAGGGGGTGCAGTGGGGGGAGGGGACTGTAGATGAGGGGGTGCAGTGGGGGGAGGGGACTGTAGATGAGGGGGTGCAGTGGGGGGAGGGGAGTATAGATGAGGGGGTGCAGTGGGGGGAGGGGAGTGTGGATAAGGGGGTGCAGTGGGGGGAGGGGAGTGTGGATAAGGGGGTGCAGTGGGGGGAGGGGAGTGTGGATGAGGGGGTGCAGTGGGGGGAGGGGAGTGTGGATGAGGGGGTGCAGTGGGGGAGGGGAGTGTGGATGAGGGGGTGCAGTGGAGGAGGGGAGTTTAGATGAGGGGGTGCAGTGGGGGGAGGGGAGTATAGATAAGGGGGTGCAGTGGGGGGAGGGGAGTATAGATAAGGGGGTGCAGTGGGGGGAGGGGAGTATAGATAAGGGGGTGCAGTGGGGCGAGGGGAGTGTGGATGACGGGGTGCAGTGGGGCGAGGGGAGTGTGGATGAGGGGGTGCAATGTGGATGAGGGGGTACAGTGGGGCGAGGGGAGTGTGGGCGAGGGGAGTGTGGGCGAGGGGAGTGTGGGCGAGGGGAGTGTGGGCGAGGGGAGTGTGGGCGAGGGGAGTGTGGATGAGGGGGTGCAGTGGGGCGAGGGGAGTGTGGATGAGGGGGTGCAGTGTGGATGAGGGGGTGCAGTGGGGCGAGGGGAGTGTGGATGAGGGGGTGCAATGGGGCGAGGGGAGTGTGGATGAGGGGGTGCAGTGGGGCGAGGGGAGTGTGGAGGAGGGGGTGCAGTGTGGATGAGGGGGTGCAGTGGGGCGAGGGGGTGCAGTGGGGCGAGGGGGTGCAGTGGGGCGAGGGGGTGCAGTGGGGCGAGGGGAGTGTGGATGAGGGGGTGCAATGGGGCGAGGGGAGTGTGGATGAGGGGGTGCAGTGGGGCGAGGGGAGTGTGGAGGAGGGGGTGCAGTGTGGATGAGGGGGTGCAGTGGGGCGAGGGGGTGCAGTGGGGCGAGGGGGTGCAGTGGGGCGAGGGGGTGCAGTGGGGCGAGGGGAGTGTGGATGAGGGGGTGCAATGGGGCGAGGGGAGTGTGGGCGAGGGGAGTGTGGGCGAGGGGAGTGTGGGCGAGGGGAGTGTGGGCGAGGGGGTGCAATGGGGCGAGGGGAGTGTGGACGAGGGGGTGCAGTGGGGGGAGGGGAGTGTGGACGAGGGGTTGCAGTGGGGGGAGGGGAGTGTGGACGAGGGGTTGCAGTGGGGGGAGGGGAGTGTGGACGAGGGGGTGCAGTGGGGGGAGGGGAGTGTGGACGAGGGGGTGCAGTGGGGGGAGGGGAGTGTGGACGAGGGGGTGCAGTGGAGGGAGGGGAGTGTGGACGAGGGGGTGCAGTGGGGGGAGGGGAGTGTGGACGAGGGGGTGCAGTGGGGGGAGGGGAGAGTGGACGAGGGGGTGCAGTGGGGGGAGGGGAGAGTTGGCGAGGGGGTGCAGTGGGGGGAGGGGAGAGTGGACGAGGGGGTGCAGTGGGGGGAGGGGAGAGTGGACGAGGGGGTGCAGTGGGGGGAGGGGAGAGTGGACGAGGGGGTGCAGTGGGGGGAGGGGAGAGTGGACGAGGGGGTGCAGTGGGGGGAGGGGAGTGTAGATGAGGGGGTGCAGTGGGGGGAGGGGAGTGTAGATGAGGGGTGCAGTGGGGGGAGGGGAGAGTGGACGAGGGGGTGCAGTGGGGGGAGGGGAGTGTAGATGAGGGGGTGCAGTGGGGGGAGGGGAGTGTAGATGGTGGGAGGGGAGTATGGATGAGGGGGAGGGGAGTGTAGATGGTGGGAGGGGAGTATGGATGAGGGGGAGGGGAGTATGGGTGAGGGGGATGCAGTACCACACATGGCCACCGGAGGGCCCATTTCACCCGTTTAGGTCGGTGCCGCGACTGTTTCCATGGCCACGGCCTACCCACGCCCCTTTCGCACTAGCCCCGCCCCTTGAACATAAGCCACGCCCCCCCCCCCGCTCGGGCCCTCACCCTTGGCACGGCCTAGCCCCTTCCCGCACACCTTTAGCCGAGACTCCGTATCCAGAGCCAGTCACTGTCCGTGCCATTCCCGTCCCTGCGGCCGCCTTCTCCGAGAATCAACCCCCTGCTGACAGCGGCGGTCTGCCAAGGCCTCCCCCAGCTCCTGACAAAGAGCCGCAGAGCAGTCCGATGGTTCTCGCTATTCCCACCCCTCCACACTAGCTCCGCTTTGGAGTGTCAGCGCCGCCATGCGGCCCGGAGGAGCAGAGAGCAGTTCACTGTGGACGAGGCTAGCGGCGCCCTCTCCTGGAGGGGAAGGGGAAGATACAAAGTTCGGGCATTCACGCGGCCAGGGGTCATGCAAAGGTCACAGCATGAGTGGCCATTCGGTTCATCCCATGGCAGACTGCACTGGGATCTGGGAATGTGCATGAAATAGCTCCATGGAGGCCTGCCAGCAAGTTACCTTTTATTTGCACCTGAAGCAGCCTTGACACTCGTCCAATTTTCCTCAAAGCAACAAAACCCCTGAGACTCCTGTTCATGTCTGACAGCGAGGGCTCCCTGATTGGGACTGTTAACCTGATCCAATCAGAGACCTGATATAAGGTTCTGTGATAATGGGAACAGCAGATGCTGGAGAATCCAAGATAATAAAATGTGAGGCTGGATGAACACAGCAGGCCCAGCAGCATCTCAGGAGCTCAAAAGCTGACGTTTCGGGCCTAGACCCTTCATCAGAGAGGAACCCTCCTGAGATGCTGCTGGGCCTGCTGTGTTCATCCAGCCTCACATTTTATTATCTGATATAAGGTTCTCCTGGCTAACTTCATTACGATTACTGCATTACTTGGTGCTACTTTTCACAGAGCCCTGCGATTACTTTCTTTTTCTGTTTAATGATTCAATTCTCTTTTGAATGCCAGGATTGAATCCAGCTCCAACACACTCTCCAGCAGACCATTCCAGAGGTCAAGGTATTTTCACTTAATTAAGTTTTGGATCTCTCCCAGAAACAATTAGTATGTACTTGGTCCCCAATTATTTGCGGCGAGCTCTTCACATGGACAAATTTTAACTTAGTGGGTTTGTTCAGATTTCATGAATGCATTGAGGCAGCTTGGTGGTACCAGTGACTGCCGCACAGCACTGAAGGACCTGGGTTCGATTCCACCCTCGGGCGACTGTCTGTCTGTGTGGAGTTTGCACAGTCTCCCTGTGTCTGTGTGGGTTTCCTCCAGGTGCACCAGTTTCCTCTCGCAGTCCAAAGATGTGTAGGTTAGGTGGACTGGCCAAGAAAATTGCCCCATGATGTGTAGGTTAGGACCTCTCTAGCTTCAAATAATGTTGATCTCGCTTTGTGCGCCTCCTGTGCAGCTATAACCTTGTACGCCTCACTCTGTCTAAACACTCTATGATTTGCATGTCCTTGTTTGCTACAATCTGCCAGCAAAACAAAACTTTTCACTGTACTTAGGTACATGTGATTACAATAAATTAAATCAAATCAAGATTAACTAAGGTAAATACTAAGTTAAGGGGATGGGGTGGCTCTGGGATGCTGTTTGGAGGGTCAGTGTAGACTTGATGGGCCAAAAAGCCTCCTTCTGCACTATTCCACGTCTATCTCGCTGTCTGTGATTTCTTACACAGGCTTCTTTATGAAAGGGACATTTTGCTGTTGTGTTCAGTACTGCAGTGTTTCTATTTTCACACATTTCTCTAAATTAATTCTTCGCGAAACTCCTCCTTTCACTGTATTTTAACTAGCATTCCCCCTCCTTCCATTACCTATTCATATTTCCATTACCTGGTCCTATGGCCCTTTTCTCTTTACGGTAAGTTATCATACACAGACTAAATCTAGTCACCATGTCTACAGAGTATAAGGTGAAAATGTTTTTTCCTGGTTCCAAACTTTAGCAAGTCCATTGTTTACAGCTTGTTAAGGTCTGTTGTTAATGGCGACTCTTAATCCTGCATCTTTCAGTAGGATTTCTAACCTATGAAAAGCTGGGTAGCAAAACTGCTATTGTAGATTTAAGATATTTAGCCTTTCTTTTCCTTTAAACTTCGGTCTCCTGATGACAATAATAGCTGCTTAATATTTTGATTTGGGAATCTATTTCTTGCTAAGAGACTGTTATAAGGCTCTTGCTGTCTCATGAGCAAACACGTTGACTTCCCAGAAACGTTGCTGTGTTCCATGTACAGTTACATTTGAACCTTAATCATGAATGGCCTGCTTAACAGTAAGGGCGTTTCACTTCAACCTGCACCTGTGCTGATAATGAGGTTTAAACCAGATACTTTACAGGGAATTGCAATTTTTTTTAGTGACTTAAGAATGTTGTCACCCCAAAACTTGCTGAAGCTAGAAGTCTCAAATTTCTTAATCTTACCCTGGGCCTAATTATTGAAAGAATCTGTTTGAAAAGGCATCTGATCAAGTCCACACACTCTGGATACACACCCACTGTTCAGTACTAACTAGGTACGTTCCCATGAGAAATAAATACAGTTTATCCAAAGCTAGAGTACTCCCAGGATGACTAAGGATATTGATGAGAAATTAAAGTAGAAAAAGCAGGCACATGAGGCACCCGGAACAAAAATAACAATAAAAATAAGGAAGAAGATCTCAAATACAGGAGAGAGGCTAAGGCTGGAATAAGGAAGGCTAAGATGAAGTATGAGGAAAGGGTGGCAGGCTGCTCTAGACAAACAGTAAAATATTCATCAAGCATATTAACAGTGAAGGATAGTGTGTGGACGATAAGGAATAAGCAGGGCAAGCTGCTCACTGAAGGAAAGGGTATGGCAGAGATACTAAATGAATACTTTGCACCTGTCATTACCAAATTAGAAAATGGTGACAAAAACTGAAGTTGCTGGAAAAGTTGAGCAGGTCTGGCAGCATCTGTAAAGAAAAAAAAAGTTAATGTTTCAGGTTGGATGATCCTTCCTCAGAACCGATCACGTGATCTCCATCAGTTCCGAGGAAGGGTCACCAGACCCAAAACGTTAACTCTGATTTCTTTACTTCACAGATGCTGCCAGACCTGTTGAGCTTTTCCAGAAACTTCTGTTTTTGTTCCTGATTTACAGCATCCATAGTTCCTTCATTTTTTTTCAGAAAATGATGACGATAGCCTGGTTGAAGATGTGGGTGATAAATACAGAATAGGTGATGAAAAGGCTGATAGAAGGGTAGGTAGACAAATTGCCAGGCCATGCATTGTGATGCATTCTAGATTACTGAGAAAGTTAAGGGAGCAAATTGTGGACAGAGATTTCCCAGGCCTCTCTGAACACAGGATTAGTCCTGGGGTTTGGAGAATTGCAAGTGTGGCACTGTTGTTTAAGAAAGGAACAAAGGGTAACCCATGACACTACAGACCTGTCAACTTGACATCAATCAAAACTAATGCAGGCCATAATACAGGATAAGGTGAATGTATATTTAGAGAAAAATAAGTTAATTTTCGAGTCAAAGTGTGGGGCTGGATGAACACAGCAGGCCAAGCAGCATCACAGGAGCAGGAAGGCTGATGTTTCGGGCCTAGACCCTTCATCAGAAACAGGGGAGGGGAAGGGGGTTCTGAAATAAATAGGGAGGGAGGGGGAGGTGGATAGAAGATGGATAGAGGAGAAGATAGGTGGCTTTGTCAAGTGCAGGTTATGTCTGAGTTCTTCGCTGAGGTTACACAGGCAGTGGAGGAGGGTAATGCAGTGTATGTTGTACATTTGGACTTTCAGAAAGTATTTGATCTGGTGCCACATGGCAGTGTGGTTCACAAGTGAGCAATGTTTGGGATTGATAGGTCCTGGGCAGCATGGATTAGAAGTTGGCTAAACGTTAGTAAACAGACAGTAGGTATAGTTGGAGACAAGTTGGAAGTGATGTTCCCTGGTGATCTGTGCTTGTTCGGATTTAAGTAAACAATTTGGAAATTGTTGCTGAGAGCAAAGTCTTTAAATCCATATATGATATTAAGCTAGGGAGAGTAGTGAATTATAAGGATGATCGTGAGTGACTTCAGACGGACATTGACAGGTTGGCCACATGGGCAGACACCTGGCAGACACATTTCAATGCAGAGAAATGTTTGGTAATGCATTTTGGTAGAAGAAACATGGAGAGACAATACAAGCTCAATGGTACTGGATGGCACGGTGGCTCAGTGTTTAGCACTGCTGCCTCACAGCGTCAGGGATACAGGTTCGATTCCAGCCTCAGGCGACTGTGTGGAGTTTGCACATTCTCCCCGTGTCTGCGTTGGTTCCCTCTGGGTGCTCCGGTTTCCTCCCACAGTCCAAAGATGTGTAGGTTAGGTGGATTGGCTTTGGGAAATGCAGCATCCCAGCGATAGGGTGGAGGTGTGGTTCTGGGTTGAATGCTGTTTGGAGGGTTAGTGAAACTTGATGGGCTGAATGGCCTGCTTCCAAACTGTTGGGATTCTGTGATAGGTATGACTTTGAAGGGAATACAGGAGTAGACAGCCTGTGGAGTTCACATGCATGATTCACAGAGTCCCTACAGTGTGGAAACCAGCCATTTGGCCCATCAAGTCCAGATCACCCCTCTGAAGAGCATCATATCCAGACCCATCCCCCTGTCCATGCAATCCCATGTCTAACCTAAACATCCCTGATCACTATGGGCAATTCACCCAGCCTGCACATCTTTGGACTCTGGGAGGAAACCGGAGCACCCGGAGGAAACCCACGCAGACACGGGGAGAATGTGTAAGCCGCACACAGTTGCCTGAGGGTGGAACCAAACCCGAGTCCCTGACACTGAGGCAGCAGTGCTAACCTCTGAGCTACTGAGCCGCCCAAATCCTGATTCACTGACTGGGAAATGAAGCCAGACCACGGCAGTGAAAGTGTCAAATTCTAACCACTGGACCGTGTGGATTCTCCGAAGGCGGCCACGCAACGGGGTATATAAGCGAGGAAGTGATGCTACACCTCTACAATCGATTAGTCTGCATTTGGGGTATTGTGTTCAGTTCAGGGCACCTTGTTTAAGTGAGGTTATTAAAGCCCTGGAGGGCATTCAAAGGAGATTTGGTGGAATGATACCAGGAATGAGGGATTTTGGATACAAGGAAAGATTAGAGAGACTGGGCTTGTTCTTGAGCAGAGAAGATGAAGAGGTGACCTCATTAAGGTGTTCAAAATGATGAATAATTTTGATGGGGGAATCTATAAATTGCTTTGAGCAAAGATTATTTTACCTTTAATATTTCTTATTTCCAGCCAAATTGTCTCTACATCTTGATCTTCTGAACCATGATATTTATCCTCTGATCTGTTCTTTTATTAACAAAACAATTTTTTCACAGTCCAAACGATGTGCAGGTTAGGGTGGTTTGGCGATGTTAAATGGCCCATAGTGCCCAGGGATGTGCAGGCTGGGTGGATTATCCATGGGTAATGCATGGCTATGGGGATAGAGTAGGGATGTGGGTCTGGGTGGGATGCTGTTCAGAGGGTTGGTGTGGACTCAGTGGGCTAAATGGCCTGTTTCCAGACCTTAGCGATTCTATGACGATATGTTGTCCATAAATTATAATAATTATCCATACCTTTCTCAATGTCCAAATTTTGAGCCTCTCGCCCTGTGAGTGCTTCACACCGGATCTTGCTTCTCATAGGAAATGAGTGGCAAAGCCATACTTTCCCCTTTGATCACGTTCTAACCTGTGTCCACACATCAGCTTCAGTTTTCCATCGATCAGGATGCTCATCTTTGCAGAATGCCAACGGGAAATTGTATCCCTAAAGTTTACACATCATTTCCGCTGTTCTCCTCAAAAGTAACTCAAATTACAACTTTCTGTCTGAAAGGAAGAAATTAGCCAACCATCCTCTACAATCGATAATAGGTCAACCCAAGCACGAGAGAGAGACAGGCAGCAAAGACACGGTTCTTTGTGGATAAAGTTTATTGATTACACAGTGTTACAGCTCCTTCCACCCCGCAGTGCTTCCTTTGCATTGGTAATGTGCTCAGACAATTAACATTCACCACCTATTTCATCTTAACCTTAAATAAAGGCAGGAACAAATTTAACAATGTGATTGATCAGATACGAACATGTAACATGTGTTACCCTGCTAAAGAAATGATGGATAGAGAATATCAGGATTTACTATCTTGTTAGCTTAACATCAGTAGTTTTTTTTCCCTGAAGTCGGGAGACTGTCTAAATCTCCTGTTTAATTTTTTTCCCTTTTGTTAACCCCACACCACAGCAGAAGTGCTTATTTTTCCTTGTGTGTGTGTAAGTGCAGGGACTCAGCGAAGATACCACAGTGTAAAAGACTTTATTCAATATTTCCACCAGCTGGAAAACTGTGGCCAGGGCATCAGTAACAAGCAAAGCCCAATGGTGGTTATGCTCTGACTTTAGAATGAGGCAAAATGCTGGAATCCATAATTTAATGTCCTTTGCAAGGTAAAGGTTTTTGACAAATCGGTTTTCACTAGCTGTTGAAATGCAGAGGCAAGGAACATAGTGTTTTAAGATTTTCAAATTGACTACCCAGTTAGATTACTGGCCTCTCTAGCTGGCAGTGCTGAAGTTCAGCTGATATGACTGCACAAAGTGAAAAAGCACAGAGTTAGCAGCTCAAGAACAATTCCTCTGTAAATCGCTAAGTGGTGGAATTCAGTGAGAGGGAAGGACTATTCTGATCTACAAAAAAAAACAGGAGTGGACTGCGAGAGGGAGCTGGAGAACAGTAGTGTGATGTGAGAGCTGAACCTTGGAAGCACAAGCGAGGTGAGAAGATCGGTGAATGGTTGTTGATTTACAACAGTTTAAACTGGTATTGAGGAGATAGGTGCTGTGTTAAATTTACAGCTTAACTAATTAAACCACTTGATAATTGTTCAGTAATACTCGAAACGTCATTATTTAAGTAAATCACACGCTTATTGACACCAGTTTGATGTGTAGCAATCACATCTGCAGCTTGAGGAACATCAGCTCAGAGTCAGGGAGATTCCTCAGTGCAGAGAAAAGTTAACCGAAGCAGCTCCAGGCCCTGGGCCAGGGTCTCTGATTCAGCTGTTGATAAGGGGCAAGAGCATGTAGCAGGGATCTAAAAGCTAGTCCTACAGTTCAGATACAGGCCATTGGGCCCATTGAATCTGCACCAGCCGTCCGAACAGCATCCCACCCTATCTCCATAAGCCCCCCTTATCACAGCTAATCCATCCAGCCTGCACACTCTGGGTAATTTAGCACGGCCTATCCACCCTAACCTGCACATCTTTGGACTGTGGGAGGAAACCCACGCAGACACGGGGAGAATGTGCAAACTCTACACAGACCGAGAGTGGAATCGAGCCCGGGTCCCTGGTGCTGCGAGGCAGCCGTGTTAACCACTGAGCCACCGTATCGCCCCTTTGAACAACACGTTTGTGGTTCTTGCAAACTGCATGGGTGAGAACCCGTGGTATCATTACACTGGGGGAAATTCACCTGGAGGTTGTAAAAAGGGCCAAAGTTTTACTAAGGGCTCTGAAGGTAGTGCTACAGATACAGTTCTCAGCAGCATATAGCCCAAAGGCAGTGCTGTGTGCCCAGTGCCAGCGTCAAGGATTGCTGCCTTTGGCTGGAAAGGAGCTTACATTGAACGGAAGGAAAGAACGTAGATGCTGTGATCCATGCAGGTACCAAAGACATTGGTGCAAGAGAAGAAGTTCTACCCACGGGAAGGGAAGGGGCAGCTAGGGCCAAATTAACATGCAGATGTAGAAAGGTCATGACATGTGGATTTCTGTCTGAGTCAGAAATTAGATCAGAGCTGTATATGTGGCTGAAAGACTGTCATGGGGAGAACAGGTTTTAATTCTCAGGCACTGACAGAAGCCAGAGCAAGGGAATGAGAGATTTATCATTATTACGGCCTTCACCTGAGTGTGTGTGTGTGTGTGTGTGTGTGTGTGTGTGTGTGTGTGTGTGTGTGTGTGTGTGTGTGTGTGTGTGTGCGCGCACGCACGCACGTGTATGAGTGATATGGAAAATCAAAGATAAAGGACAAAGTAATAGTACAGAAAAACAGAGCAGGGTGATGATGAATGCAAAGGTAGCTACAGAATACATTCAGAAGAATGCAAATATGGTCAGATTAGGGAGGGACAGTGAAAAGGCAGAAATTTCATGCTCTTTCTCTGAATATACATAGCACGTATAACAAGATGGGTCAGTTATTTGAACAAATAAGAGTAAAGCTGATATGACAGCCATTAAAAAGGCACGGTTGCAAGGTGACAAAGGCTCGGAATGAATACTGAAAGATATTTGACATTTCTGGAAGGACAGGAAGAAAAACGGTGAAGAGGTTGTTTTGTTAATAAAAGAACAAATCAGAGGATAAATATCAAGGTTCAGAAAGTTCAAGATGTCAAAAAAATTTTGCTCGAAATAAGAAATATTAAAGGGAAAATAATCTTTGCTCAAAGCAATTTATAGTATCCCTTGTAAGTAGATATACGACAGGACAGATATAAATCAAGAAACAATGGGAGCCTGTAAGAAAGATACACTGCAATAATCATGGGTGACTTTAATTTTGATTAGAAAATCAGATTGGCAAAGATAACCTGAAGGATGTTAGTAGCCTGTATTAGGACAGTTTGTTTTCAAACAACACACTTTGTAACCTGAAAGAGAAACAGAAATTGCTGGGAAAGCTCAGTAAGTCTGGCAGCATCTGTGGAGAGAAACCAGAGTTAACGTTTCATGTTGAGTGACCCTTCTTCAGACTTGTTCTGTAACCTAATAGGGAACAGGCTATTTTAAACCTGAGAGAGAATATATTAGTGCCTTTACAGTAAAAGAGCCCCTTAGGTAAGAATGATCATAACATGATAGAATTTCACATTCAGTTGCGAGTGAGAAATATTTGTCTATAATTAGTGCCCTAAAGTAACTGCAATTACAAGGATAAGAAGACAGTAAAAAGCAAAAGAACTGCGGATGCTGTAAATCAGAAACAAAAATAGAAATTGTTGGAAAAGCTCAGCAGGTCTGGCAGCGTCTGTGGAGAGAGAGGACCCTCCAAGAAAGGGTCACCAGACCTAAAATGTTAACTCTGTTTTCTCTCCACAGATGCTGCTAGACCTGCTGAGGTTTTCCAGCAACTTTCTGTTTGTTGTTGATTGACTAAGCAAATTGAGGAAATTGGGGTGGGGATACAAAATGTAAGCTGGTTAAAGGCATCTGCAGTTCCTACTATCTCTCAGTATTAAATTGTTTACCCACCATCCTTAAACTGAGACGCTCGGTTCTGGAGCCCTCCATCATCAGGAGCATCCTTCCTGTCTAATCCTGTTAGAATTTTATAGGTTTCCTTGAGATTTTCAAAACCTCCCACCCTACCCCCCCAACCAACCCCACAAAAATTTTTCTAAACTCCAGGGAATATAATCCCAACTAATTTAACCTCTTTTTATATGTCAGTCCTGTCATCCCCAGGATCAGCCTGGTAAACCTTTGCTACACTCCCTCAAGAGCAAGAGCATCCTTCCCCAGAAAAGGAGCACAAAACTGCACACAATATTCTAGGTGTGGCCTCACCAAGGCCCTGTATAACTGCAACAACACATCCCTGCTCCTGTACTCAACCTCTCGCAATGAAGGCCAACATATTATTTACATTTTTTACCACCTGCTACACCTGCATGCTTACCTTCAGCATCTGGTGCACAAGGACACCCAGGTTCCACTGTACACTCCCCTCTCTCCATTGCCATTCAGATAATAATCTGCTTCCTGTTTTTGCGACCAAAATTGATAACCTCACATTTACCCTCATTATCCTGCATCTGCCATGCACTTTACCACTCACTCAGCCTGTCCAAATCACAGTGAAGCATCTCTGAATCCTCCTCACAGCTCACCCTCCCACCCAGCTTTCGGTCATTTGCTAACGTGGAGATATTACATTTAGTCATTGCATCCACATCGTGAGTGTATATTGTGACCAGCTGGGATTGAAGCAGTGGATCCATACAGCGCCCCACTGGCCACGGTTCAGAAAAGAGTCTCACTTATCTCACTGTTTGTTTCTCGTCTGCCAACCCATTCTATACCCATTTTAATTCATTACCTCCAATCCCACACTCTGTAAATTTACACATTAATCTCTTCTGTGGGGCTTTGTCAAAAGCCTTCTGAAAGTCCAAGCAAATCACATCCCATGGGCTCCCCCTCATCAACTCTACTAGTTGTATTTTCAAAGAATTCAAGTTGATTTGTACAGCGTGATTCCCTTTTGGAATTCCATGCTGACTCTGTCCAATCCTGCTACTGTTTTCTAAGCGCTCAGCTATTAATTCTTTTATCATGGACTCTAGCATTTTCTCACTACCAATGTAAGGCTGTAATGCTCTGTTTTATCTCGACCTCTGTTTTAACATAGAGGGGTTACATTAGCTTCCAATCTGTATGTTGTGGGGGTGCTGTTGTTGGACTGGGGTGGACAAAGTCAGAAGTCAACTTGCCTCAGGCTTGTAAACATAGAAAGAAATGTTATTCTAACACAAGTTGTTACTTCAATCAAAGTGCAGTAAAAGAAAATACAATTCAGGAGCAGCGCTTCAAAAGCTTGTGTTTTCAAATAAACCTGTTGGGCTATAACCTGGTGTAGTGTGACTTCTGACTCTCTCCAATTTGTAGGAACGTAAAGAATGTCAAGTTCTTATAGAACCTTGAGAGATGACTAATCTGTCCACTACTTCGAGGGCCACTTCCTGAAGTGCACTGGGACAGAGATTGGCAGGTCCTTGAGATTTATCAGCCTCAGTCACATCAATTTCCAAAACATCATTTCTCCACTAATACAGATTTGCCTCTTAGTAAACCCTGTGTTCCCCAACATTTCTAGTATGTTATTGTGAACAGAGAACCAAATTATGCATTTCGTTGATCAGCTGTTTCGTTGTCGCTTTTATAAATGGCCCTGTTTGTGACTGTAGGGGACTTCATTCGTCTCTACCCATCTTTTTGTTTTCACACACTACAGAAACTTTGACAGTCAGTTTGTAAGTTGCCCACAAGCTTACTCTCGTGCTCGATTTTCCTTTTCTTAATCAATCCCTTTTGTCATCCTTTTGCTGAATTCTAAATGCTCTCACTCCTCAGATCTGTTGGTCTTCTGGCTTGCATAGAGAATCTAAAACTAAGGGCCACTGTTTAAAAATCAGAGATTGCCCACTTAGTAGCCAATAAGACAAGAAAATTCTCTTCCATCACAGTGAGTCTTTGAGAAGGTGGTGGAACCAGAGTCCTTGCATATTTTAAAAGCAGACGTAGGCAGATTCTTGACAAACATGGGGGTGCAAAGTTATGATGGAATTGATGGGTACGTAGATTTGGGGTTACAGTCAGATCAGGCTTGAACTTACTGAATGGTGGAACAGGCTGGAGGGAGTGAAAGGCCTGGTCCTATTCTCATTTCTTGTGAATCTTTGAAATTCTGAAGCCCAGGGACCTGCGAATGTTCACTTGGTCATCGAGTATATTCCAGCCAGAGGTTGACAGATTTTTGGCCAGGCGGGGAATAAGAGGATACAGAGATACAGTGAGGAATTAGCGTTAAGATTGAGGATCAGGCTCAAAGGACCAAATGCCTTTCATCTTCTCTTCAGACTTAAAACTCTGCAGCCATCTGATCTTGACATTGATTTTCGACTGGAACATCTGCCCCATTTTTGTTTTGTACACTTGCTTTTCCCCACAACTTCAGTTTTAAATTCTCCTTTACTCATTCGCCCTGCTTCCTAGTGCCCTCCACCCCCGAATGGATTTTTCCATCCTTGATTCTACCCATTAACCTTCGGTTTGACCTTTGCACCTTGAACCTATTGATTGTCCTGACCCCGCTCTACCCCACAGCAGATCTTCCCTTTAGCCACCCCCACTATTTTCGCAAACCCTACTTTTACATTTCTAGCCTTCCTAATATTCTGAAGGGTCACTGACCTGAACCATTCATTTTGTCTCCCTAGCCACACTTGTTTGTCACAATAAATGAATGACTTAGCTTGAGGAAACTGAATGTACTGTTGCCAAGTTTGTGGATGACATGAAAATAGATGGACAGGCAAGTGGTGGAGATGACACGCAGAGTCTGCAGAGGGATACTGACAGGTTAAGTGAATGGGAAAAGACTTGGCAGATGAAAAATAATGTGAGGTAAAGTGTGGTTACGCCTTTGGCAGGAAGAGTAGAGGAGCTGAATATTATTTGAATGGAGAAAGACTGCAGAAAGCTACAGAACAGAAGGATTTAGGAGTCTTCATGCATGAATTAGAGGAAGTTAACGTGCAAGTTCAGTGGGTGATGGGAAAGGCAAATGGAATTGTGGCCCTTAGTTTGAAAAGGGCACAGGGTATAAAAATAGGGAGGTTTTACTAAATCTGTTCAAGGCACTAGTTGGGCCTCAGCTGGAATACTGTGAAGAGTTTTGGCTCCCTTATCGAAGAGAAGATATTCTGCCATAGCAGGCATCCAGAGAAGGTTCAGTCAGCTGATCCAGGGTGGGGACGGACTGCCGTACGAAGAGACGTTGAGTGGGCTGGGTCTATGCTCGTTGGAGATTGGATGAATGACATGTACAAGATTTTTAGGGGACTTGACAAGATAGATGTGGAGAGGGTGTTTTCCCTCGTGGGAGAGCCTAGGACCTGAGGCCATCATTACAGAATAAGGGGTTACTCAGTTGAGACAGAGGTAAGGAGAAATTTCTTCTTTCAGAAGGTACTGATTCTGTGCAATATTTAAGAATTTTTATTGTTGAGATTGACACGTTTTAATATTGTGAGGGAATTAGTGGTTCTGGGAAAAGGCAGGAAAATGGAGTTGAGGATTATCAAATCTGTCATGATCTCACTGAATGGCGAGGCAAATTCAATGGGCTGAATGGCCTACTTCCACTCCTATGACTACATGTGACGCGTGTTATCAGCAATTCCTGTTTATTTATTTCAGATTTCCAGCATCCGCAATATTTTGCTGGAATGGTTGGAGTTCATCCCAGCATCATGAGACAAACTTTATCCCACAAGGGGAAAAATGAGGAGAATTCTGGTCATTTATCTTGTTTTCATTTGTGGGATCTTGTTGTGCACAAATTAGCAGCCGAGTTTCCTATATTGCAACAATGACAAGAATCACCATTAGCTGTAAAGTGCTTCAGAATGTTCTGAGGCAGTTGTCCTCATTGTGTGTAGTCAGGTCAGTGAGAGCTGGAGGGAGGGATGGATGGAAAGGAGAGTCCCCACAGACACGTAGGGCTATCCCTGTTTCTGGCATTTGCTGTCCGGGGACCTGAAAGGTGAAAAAGGGAAATCAGTCTCCCTCTGTCCCCCATGTTCTATTGAAATATCCCGAAGTTTGAATGGCAGAGGAAGGGTATTTTGCTGGAGTCTCAAGTTGATCTTGTTCACACTGACTCTTGAAACAGTCTATATTCGAACACACTTCCCCGTTCAGGAAAACACACTCCAGCCCTCTGATTCGCTGGCCCCGATCTTGGCAGATCTTCAAAACCGGCTGTCACATCTTCATCCCAGCCCCAACCTCCCCCTCCAGGCGTGTGCAACAGGAAGGTGTCCTGAACCAGAGAGAGAGAGAGAGACAGAACGTGAATCTGTGATGCCTGAGAATGAAAGTGAGAGGAGAGAGAGAGAAAGAGAGAGAGAGGTTGTGTGACAATGAGAGAGGGTATGAAAATGTGACTCTGTGATGGCTGAGAGAGAGAGTGAGTGAGTGAGTGAGTGAGAGAGAGCAAGAGACAGAGAGTGACAATGTGAGTCTGTGATGGCTGAGGATGAGAGAGAATGAGCGTTTGAGAGAGAGGGTGTGTGAGAAACAGAGAGACAGAGAGAGAGCGAGAGAATATAGAACATAGAACATAGAGCAGTACAGTATAGTACAGGCCCTTCAGCCCACCATGTTGTGCCGAACTTTTACCTGAAACCTAAGGTCCATCTAACCTCCACCCCTACCTTATACTATCAGCCATATGCCTATCTAATAGCCGCTTAAATGCCCCTAATGAGGCCGACTCCACTACCCTCTCCAGCAATGCATTCCACGCCCCGACCACTCTCTGAGTAAAGAACCTACCTCTGACGTCTCCCCTATATCTACCTCCACTCACTTTAAAACTATGCCCCCTCATAATAGCTACCTCAACCCTAGGGAAAAAGTCTCTGGCTGTCTCCTCTATATCTCTGATCATTTTGTACACCTCCATCAAGTCACCTCTCATCTTTCATCGTTCTAAAGAGAAAAGCCCTAGCTCTCTGTCTTCCCACCATTCCAGGCAACTTCCTGGTAAATCTCCTTTGCACCTTTTCCAACGCTTCCACATCTTTCCTGTAATGAAGTGACCAGAACTGGACACAATTCTCCAGATGTGGCTGAACCAGGCTTTTGTATAGCTGCAGCATAACTTCACGGCTCTTGAACTCAATCCCTCTATTAATGAAAGCTAACACACCATACGCCTTCTTAACAACTCTATCCACCTGGGTGGCAGCTTTCAGGGAACTGTGAACATGAAGCGCAAGATCCCTCTGCTCCTCCACACTGTCAAGAATCTTTACGTTATCCCTGTATTCTGCTTTCAAGTTTGTTCTTCCAAAAGGAATCAACTCGCACTTTTCAGGGTTAAACTCCATCTGCCACTTCTCAGCCCAGCTCTGCATCCTATCAATGTCCCTTTGTAACCTAGAACAGCCCTCCGCACTGTACACAACTCAATCCACTTTTGTATCGTCTGTGAACTTGCTAATCCACCCTTCCACTCCTTCATCCAAATCATTGACAAAAATCACAAATAGAAGAGGACCCAGAACAGATCCTTGTGGTACACCACTCATAACTGAGCACCATGTTGAATATTTTCCATCCACTACCATCCTTTGTCTTCTAAGGGTCAGCCAATTCTGAATCCAATCTGCCTCATTTCACCCTATCCCATGCCTCCTTAACTTCTGCATGAGCCTACCATGGGGAACCTTATCGAATGCCTTAAATCCATGTATACCACACCCACTGCTCCACCTTCATCCACGTATTTGGTCATCTCTTCAAAGAATTCAATAAGGTTTGTGAGGCATGATCTACCCCTCACAAATCCACGCTGAATATCACAAATCAAACTGTGCCTTTCCAAATGATCATAAATCCTGTCTCACAGAGCCCTTTCCAATAATTTGCCCATCACTGACGTAAGGCTAACTGGCCTGCAATTTCCAGGGTTATCCCTGTTCTCTTTTTTGAACAAGGGAATGGCGTTTGCCTCTTTCCAATCTTCTGCCACTATACCCGTGGACAGTGAAGACGAAAAGATCATCGCCAAAGGCCCTGCGATCTCTTCCCTCACTTCTCATAGAATCCTTGGATAAATCCCATCAGGCCCAGGGGACTTCTCTGTCTTCAACTTCCTCAGAATTCTAGCACGTCTTCTTTACTAACATCGACCTCCTCTAGCCTACCAGCCTGTTTCACAACTAGGTCCCTCTCAGTTGTGAATACCAAAGAAAAGTATTCATTAAGGACCTCTCCTATTTCTTTAGGCTCCGTAAACAAATTCCATTTACAGTCATTGATTGGCCCTAACCTTTCTCTGGTCATTCTCTTATTCCTCACGTACGTGTAAAAAGCCTTGGAGTTTTCCTTGATCCTACCTGCCAAGATTTTCTCATGTCCCCTTATAGCTCTCCTAAGCCCTTTCTTCAGCTCCTTCCTGGATAACCTGTATCCCTCTACAGCCTTTTCTGTTCCTTGTTTCCTAAACCTTACATAAACCTCCTTCTTCCTCTTAACCAGTCGTTCGACCTCTCTTGAAAACCAAGGCTCCCTCACTTGACCGCATCTTCCCTGCCTGCAAGGGACAAACATATCCAGCACACACAGTATGCATTCCTTAAACAATCTCCACATTTCAATAGTGCTCTTCCCTAACAGCATCTGTTCCCATTTTATGTTACCCAGTTCTTGCCAAACAGAACTGTAATTACCCTTCCCCCAATTATAAACCTTACCCTACTGTATGTATGAGTGATAATGGGAACTGCAGATGCTGGAGAATCCAAGATAACAAAGTGTGAAGCTGGATGAACAAAGCAGGCCAAGCAGCATCTCAGGAGCACAAAAGCTGACGTTTTGGGCCTAGACCCTTCATCAGAGAGGGGGATGGGGAGAGGGAACTGGAATAAATAGGGAGAGAGGGGGAGGTGGACCGAAGATGGAGAGAAAACAAGATAGGTGGAGAGGAGAGTATAGGTGGGGAGGTAGGGAGGGGATAGGCCAGTCCAGGGAAGATGGACAGGTCAAGGAGGCGGGATGAGGTGTAGGTAGGTAGGTTCCTCCCACCTTAAGCTGCACCTCCATTTCCTACCAATTGCACACGTTGTGGCTTCCTCTACATTGGGGAAACCAAGCGGAGGCTTGGGGATCGCTTTGCAGAACACCTCCGCTCAGTTCGCAACGAACAACTGCACCTCCCAGTCGCGAACCATTTTAACTCCCCCTCCCATTCCTCAGGCAACATGTCCATCATGGGCCTCCTGCAGTGCCACAATGATGCCAAACGAAGGTTGCAGGATCAGCAACTCATATTCCACTTGGGAACCCTGCAGCCCAATGGTATCAACGTGGACTTCACAAGCTTCAAAATCTCCCCTCCCCCCATTGCATCCCAAAACCAGTCCAGTTCGTCCCCTCCCCCCACTGCGTCCCAAAACCAGCCCAGCCTGTCTCTGCCTCCCTAACCTGTTCTTCCTCTCACCCATCCCTTCCTCCCACCTCAAGCCGCACCTCCATTTCCTACCTACTAACCTCATCCCACCTCCTTGACCTGTCCGTCTTCCCTGGACTGACCTATCCCCTCCCTACCTCCCCACCTATACTCTTCTCTCTACCTATCTTCTTTTCTCTCCATCTTCAGTCCACCTCCCCCTCTCTCCCTATTTATTCAAGAACCCTCACCCCATCCCCCTCTCTGATGAAGGGTCTAGGCCTGAAACGTCAGCTTTTGTGCTCCTGAGATCCTGCTGTGTTCATCCAGCTCCACACTTTGTTATCCTGCTGTATGTACCTATCCTTATCCCTGACTATTGTAAAAGTAACAGAGTTATGATCGCTCCTGCCAAAATGCTCTCCTACCAACAGGTCTAACATTTGGCCCAGTTTGTTGCCAAGCACCAAATCCAACATAACCTCCCCTCGTGTTGATCTAACTATATAAGTGTGTGTGAGAGTGTTTGAGAGAGAGAGAAAGTGAGACTGAGAGAGAAAGTGAGACTAAGAGAGAATGAGTGAGAGAGAGAGAGAGGCTGAGGCAAGGAGAGTGAAAATGTGAGTCTGTGATGGCTGAGAGTGAGACAGGGTGTGAGAGAGAGAGAGGGAGAGGGAGAGTGAGGGTGAGAGAGAGTGACCTTATCATCTGAGAGGTAGAAATGTGTGTGAAATGAAGCGGATTCAGTGTTGAGCAGAGATGTGAGCTGCTCAGTGAGACAGAGTTTCTGAATGAGATCGATGAGAAAGCCACTGTTCCCTTACCCCAGCACTAACAGCGACAGATGTCTTCGCTCCTAGGCTGATGGTCCTCCCATTCTTCCGAATCAGCAGGTTGAGTCCTCTGGCTCCTGGCTTCCCTCCTGCAGCAGGCATCGAAACCAAGATTAAACATACCAGAGAACGGATGCGGCTTTGTCTTTCCTGAACTATCCCACATCCCCACCTCCCAAACTGTCTCTCACTCTCACCAAACCCTTCATTCCCACCCCCCAAACTTCTCTCACTCTCCCCAGACCTCCATTCCCACCTCCCAAACTGCCTCTCACTCTCCCCTAACCCTCCATTCCCACCTCCCAAACCGCCTCTCACTCTTCCCAAGCCCCACATCCCCACCTCCTAAAATATCTCTCAACTCCATCATACTCCTTAAGCCCTCCACCTATCTTAAGAACGCAAGAATGACAGGCCATTAGAGAGTCTGAGTGTTACTGTATTGTGTGTGTGTGTATGAGAGAGTGCGAGAGTGAATGTGTGTTTGTATTTGAGAGTGTGTGTGCATGCGTATGTTGCTATATCTGAGTGTGTATGTGCATGTGTTACTGTATTCGAAAGTATGTATGTGTGTTACTGTATTTGAGAGTGCATGTGTGTGTGTGTGTGTGTGTGTGTGTGTGTATGTGTGTGTTGCTGTATTTGAGTGTGTGTGTGCGTGTGTGTGTGTGTGTGTTACTGTATTTGAGAGTGTGTTTGTGTTACCGCATTCAAGAGAGTGTATGTGTGTGTTACTGTGTTTGGGAGACTATGTGTGTATTACTGTATTCGAGAGAGTGTGTGAGTGTGTGTTTATTACTACATTCAAGTGTTTGTGTGTGTGTTATTGTATCTGAGAGAGTGCGTGCATGTTACGGTATTCGCGAACAGGTTTGTTTGTGTGTGTGTGTGTGTGTGTGTGTGTGTGTGTTGCTGGTCCTCCTGTTGCAATCTCCTTGTCCCCTAACCCATGGGAAGGTTTCTCTAGGTGTTACCGTTTAGTCCGTAGGGGCAGAAAGCTCTCCGTTCTGTCAGCACCGACAGGACGACTGTCTCTCGGAACAGCAGCTCCCGAATGACTCCATCACCCCCAGGATGGCGACCTTTACCCCCTGATCCTCGGTTCAGTTCAAATCTCTTCAGGATGATGGGATACCTGGGAATGAATCCAAGAAGGATGAAAGGAACTCACAAACTGAAGGCAGAAATGTGTGTTCCCAGCAATGTCAGGATTCTGTTACTGGGCTTGTAACTCAGAGAATAAGAGTTCAAAACTCCCCCGACCCCAGGCAAACCAGAACTTTGAATCTGGTTCTGTTACGAACCAATCAACAAGAAATTGCTGGTGTCAAAAAATGTGACCAAGTAACCACCTTAACAATTAAATTCTGGCCCGGTCTGGCTTGATTCCAAAACCAGTGACAACATTTGGTTTGGGAACGATACCTTTTCTCCAGGATTTCGGGGTCTGTGATCCGGGTGTTGGTCATGTGTGTGTGGACCCCTCCTCGCCCATCCCAGTGAGGGCCTGCTCCGGACCCTCCGGCTACTGTTTCATAATAACCAATTCGCTCATTACCAAAGGTGATGTTGTTCATGCAGCCCTGGGAACAAGAAACAGGGAGGGAGGGAAGGAGACAGAGCGCGGCCATGGGAGGAAGCGAGGGAGACAGATGGAGAGAGATCAAATGAGGGAGGGATGGAATGACGGAAGGGAGGAGAGAGGGAGCGAGGCAGAGAGTGAGAAGATAAAGAAATTACGGAGTCAGATGCGGGACAGAAGCAGAGTTATTGATATACCGACCACGGACGGGAAACAGGGAAGATTACCACAATTACATATAGTTTATAGTTCACTTTAAGCTCAATATTGGTCCCAGGATACCAAGGAATCTCCCTGCTCTCCTTTTACATCCAGTTCAGAGAACAGGCAGGGTTTTACTTGAACTTCCCATGCAAAAGATATAACTCCGACAGTGCCCACTCCCTCAGCACTGACCCTCCGACAGTGCCCACTCCCTCAGCACTGACCCTCCAACAGTGCCCACTCCCTCAGCACTGACCCTCCGACAGTGCCCACTCCCTCAGCACTGACCCTCTGACAGTGCCCACTCCCTCAGCACTGACCCTCCGACAGTGCCCACTCCCTCAGCACTGACCCTCCAACAGTGCCCACTCCCTCAGCACTGACCCTCCAACAGTGCCCGCTCCCTCAGCACTGACCCTCCCAATGTGCCCACTCTGTCAGCACTGACCCTCTGACAGTGCCCACTCCCTCAGCACTGACCCTCCAACAGTGCCCACTCCCTCAGCACTGACCCTCCAACAGTGCCCGCTCCCTCAGCACTGACCCTCCCAATGTGCCCACTCTGTCAGCACTGACCCTCCGACAGTGCCCACTTCCTCAGCACTGACCCTCTGAAAGTGCAGCGCTGACCCTCTGACTGTGAGGCGCTCCCTCAGCTCTGACCCTCCGACAGTGCGGTGCTCACTCAGCAGTGACCCTCCAACAGTGCCCACTCCCTCAGCACTGACCCTCCAACAGAGCAGCGCTCCCTCAGCACTGACCCTCCGACAGAGCGGCGCTCCCACAGCACTGACCCTCTGACTGTGAGGCGCTCCCTCAGCACTCACCCTCCAAGAGGGCCCACTCCCTCAGCACTGACCCTCCAACAGTGCAGCGCTGCATCAGCGCTGACCCTCCGACAGTGCGACACTCCCTCAGCGCTGAGCCTCCAACAGTGCAGTGCTCCCTCAGCACTGACCCTCCGACAGGGCGGCACTCCCTCAGCACTGACCCTCCGACTGTGAGGCGCTCCGTCAGAACTCACCCTCCAAGATGGCCCACTCCCTCAGCACTGACCCTCCTACAGTGCGGCGCTCCCTCAGCACTGACCCTCCTACAGCGTGGCGCTCCCTCAGCACTGACCCTCCGACAGTGCCCACTCCCTCAGCACTGACCCTCCGACAGTGCGGCGCTCCCTCAGCACTGACCCTCCGACAGTGCCCACTCCCTCAGCACTGACCCTCTGACAGTGCCCACTCCCTCAGCACTGACCCTCCTACAGTGCGGCGCTCCCTCAGTACTGACCCTCCGACAGTGCCCACTCCCTCAGCACTGACCCTCCTACAGTGCGGTGCTCCCTCAGCACTGACCATCCGACAGTGCCCGCTCCCTCAGCACTGACCCTCCGACAGTGCGGCACTCCCTCAGCACTGACCCTCCGACAGTGCCCGCTCCCTCAGCACTGACCCTCCGACAGTGCCCGCTCCCTCAGTACTGACCCTCCGACAGTGCCCACTCCCTCAGCACTGACCCTCCTACAGTGCGGTACTCCCTCAGCACTGACCATCCGACAGTGCCTGCTCCCTCAGCACTGACCCTCCGACAGTGCGGCACTCCCTCAGCACTGACCCTCCGACAGTGCCCGCTCCCTCAGCACTGACCCTCCGACAGTGCCCGCTCCCTCAGCACTGACCCTCCGACAGTGCCCACTCCCTCAGCACTGACCCTCTGACAGTGCGGTGCTTTCTCAGCACTGACTCTCCGACAGTGCCCGCTTCCTCAACACTGGCCCTCTGTTACTGCCCACGCCCTCAGCACTGACCCTCTGACAGTGCCCACTCCCTCAGCACTGACCCTCTGACAGTGCGGTGCACTCTCAGCACTGACCCTCCGACAGTGCCCACGCCCTCAGCACTGACCCTCCGACAGTGCCCACGCCCTCAGCACTGACGCTCCGACAGTGCCCACTTCCTCAGCACTGACCCTCCGAAAGGGCAGCGCTGACCCTCTGACTGTGAGGTGCTCCCTCAGCTCTGACTCTCCAACAGTGCGGTGCTCCCTCAGCACTGACCCTCCAACAGTGCCCACTCCCTCAGCACTGACCCTCCAACAGAGCGGCGATCCCTCAGCACTGACCCTCCCAATGTGCCCACTCTGTCAGCACTGACCCTCCGACAGTGCCCACGCCCTCAGCACTGACGGTCCGACAGTGTCCACTTCCTCAGCACTGACCCTCCGAAAGTGCAGCGCTGACCCTCTGACTGTGAGGCGCTCCCTCAGCTCTGACCCTTCGACAGTGCGGTGCTCCCTCAGCAGTGACCCTCCAACAGTGCCCACTCCCTCAGCACTGACCCTCCAACAGAGCAGCGCTCCCTCAGCACTGACCCTCCGACAGAGCGGCGCTCCCACAGCACTGACCCTCTGACTGTGAGGCGCTCCCTCAGCACTCACCCTCCAAGAGGGCCCACTCCCTCAGCACTGACCCTCCGACAGTGCAGCACTGCCTCAGCGCTGACCCTCCGACAGTGCGGCACTCCCTCAGCGCTGAGCCTCTAACAGTGCAGTGCTCCCTCAGCACTGACCCTCCGACAGGGCGGCACTCCCTCAGCACTGACCCTCCGACTGTGAGGCGCTCCCTCAGCACTCACCCTCCAAGAGGGCCCACTCCCTCAGCACTGACCCTCCAACAGTGCAGCGCTGCGTCAGCGCTGACCCTCCGACAGTGCGGCACTCCCTCAGCGCTGAGCCTCCAACAGTGCAGTGCTCCCTCAGCACTGACCCTCCGACAGGGCGGCACTCCCTCAGCACTGACCCTCCGACTGTGAGGCGCTCCGTCAGAACTCACCCTCCAAGAGGGCCCACTCCCTCAGCACTGACCCTCCGACAGTGCAGCGCTGCCTCAGCACTGACCCTCCTACAGTGTGGCGCTCCCTCAGCACTGACCCTCCGACAGTGCCCACTCCCTCAGCACTGACCCTCCGACAGTGCGGCGCTCCCTCAGCACTGACCCTCCAACAGTGCCCACTCCCTCAGCACTGACCCTCTGACAGTGCCCACTCCCTCAGCACTGACCCTCCGACAGTGCCCACTCCCTCAGCACTGACCCTCCAACAGTGCCCACTCCCTCAGCACTGACCCTCTGACAGTGCCCACTCCCTCAGCACTGACCCTCTGACAGTGCCCACTCCCTCAGCACTGACCCTCCGACAGTGCCCGCTCCCTCAGCACTGACTCTCCGATAGTGCCCACTCCCTTAGCACTGGCTCTCCGACAGTGCCCGCTCCCTCAGCACTGAGTCTCTGACAGTGCCCACTCCCTCAGCACTGACCCTCCGACAGTGCCCACTCCCTCAGCACTGACCCTCCGACAGTGCAGCACTGCCTCAGCGCTGACCCTCCGACAGTGCGGCACTCCCTCAGCGCTGAGCCTCCAACAGTGCGGCGCTCCCTCAGCACTGACCCTCCGACAGTGCCCACTCCCTCAGCACTGACCCTCCTACAGTGCGGCGCTCCCTCAGCACTGACCCTCCGACAGGGCGGCACTCCCTCAGCACTGACCCTCCGACTGTGAGGCGCTCCGTCAGAACTCACCCTCCAAGAGGGCCCACTCCCTCAGCACTGACCCTCCTACAGTGCGGTGCTCCCTCAGCACTGACCCTCCTACAGTGTGGCGCTCCCTCAGCACTGACCCTCCGACAGTGCCCACTCCCTCAGCACTGACCCTCCGACAGTGCCCACTCCCTCAGCACTGACCCTCCGACAGTGCCCACTCCCTCAGCACTGACCCTTCGACAGTGCCCACACCCTCAGCACTGACCCTCCGACAGTGCCCACTCCCTCAGCACTGACCCTCCGACAGTGCCCACACCCTCAGCACTGACCCTCCGACAGTGCCCACTCCCTCAGCACTGACCCTCCGACAGTGCCCACTCCCTCAGCACTGACCCTCCGACAGTGCCCACACCCTCAGCACTGACCCTCTGACTGTGCCCGCTCCCTCAGCACTGACCCTCCGACAGTGCCCACTCCCTCAGCACTGACCCTCCGACAGTGCCCACTCCCTCAGCACTGACCCTCCGACAGTGCCCACTCCCTCAGCACTGACCCTCTGACAGTGCCCACTCCCTCAGCACTGACCCTCTGACAGTGCGGTGCACTCTCAGCACTGACCCTCCGACAGTGCCCACGCCCTCAGCACTGACCCTCTGACAGTGCCCACTCCCTCAGCACTGACCCTCCGACAGTGCCCACGCCCTCAGCACTGACGCTCCGACAGTGCCCACTTCCTCAGCACTGACCCTCCAACTGTGAGGCGCTCCCTCAGCACTCACCCTCCAAGAGGGCCCACTCCCTCAGCACTGACCCTCCTACACTGTGGCGCTCCCTCAGCACTGACCCTCCGACAGTGCCCACTCCCTCAGCACTGACCCTCCGACAGTGCCCACTCCCTCAGCACTGACCCTCCTACAGTGCGGCGCTCCCTCAGCACTGACCTTCCGACAGTGCCCACTCCCTCAGCACTGACCCTCTGACAGTGCCCACTCCCTCAGCACTGACCCTCCTACAGTGCGGCGCTCCCTCAGCACTGACCCTCTGACAGTGCCCACTCCCTCAGCACTGACCCTCCGACAGTGCCCACTCCCTCAGCACTGACCCTCCTACAGTGCGGCGCTCCCTCAGCACTGACCCTCCTACAGTGCGGCGCTCCCTCAGCACTGACCCTTCGACAGTGCCCACTCCCTCAGCACTGACCCTCCGACAGTGCCCGCTCCCTCAGCACTGACCCTCCTACAGTGCGGCGCTTCCTCAGCACTGACCCTCCGACAGTGCCCGCTCCCTCAGCACTGACCCTCCGACAGTGCGGCACTACCTCAGCACTGACCCTCCGACAGTGCCCGCTCCCTCAGCACTGACCCTCCGACAGTGCCCGCTCCCTCAGCACTGACCCTCCGACAGTGCCCGCTCCCTCAGCACTGACCCTCCGACAGTGCCCGCTCCCTCAGCACTGACCCTCTGACAGTGCCCGCTCCCTCAGCACTGACCCTCCGACAGTGCCCGCTCCCTCAGCGCTGACCCTCCGACAGTGCCCGCTCCCTCAGCGCTGACCCTCCGATAGTGCCCGCTTCCTCAGCACTGACCCTTATCCCACCAGCTCTCACCTGTGAAGCTGCGCAAACCTCAAATGCTTTGAATATGACGTCGACGACTCGCTGTGATGTCAGC
>NC_081355.1:159603872-159623872 GCF_030684315.1 Stegostoma tigrinum
AGGTGTGGCCTCACCAACAACCTGGACTGTTGTAACAAGACTTCTGTTTTTAAACTCCAAACCCCTTGTAATAAATCCCAAAATTCAATTTCCCTTCTTAATTACTCCCTCCATTTAAATGCCTTTTGATTCTTCTAACTGGAGGACATATCACAAACAATAGGGGTCTTTGTGGAACATCACTGGTCACTGATTCCCAGTCAGAAAAACACCCTTCCACTGCAGCTCGCTGTCCTCTGTGGCTAAGCCAGTTCTGTATTCTTCAACAGTGGGAAAGCATTCAACTAAACTTGCAAAAGGGAATCGGAAAAATACTTGAGATGGAAGAATGGCTTGGGACTGGTATGAAACAAAGAGATTTTGAAGACTTAATGAAACATATAAAATTCTTAGTGGGTTTAACAGGGGAGATGTGGAAAGGTTGTTTACCCTTGTGGGACAGTCTGGGATCAGCATCGCAGACTAAGAGGCTACTTAGTTAAAACTGAGATAGGAAGGAATTTCTTCACTTAGAGGGAAGTGAATCTGTGGAATTGTTCAGCACATGGGGCTGTCGAGAATGGGTGATTAAGCACATTCAGGGCTGAGAAAGATTTTTAATCAGGAAAAGAATGAACGGTTATGGGGAAATGACAGGAAGGTGAAGCCAAGGGTTACCAGATCAGCTATGATCACACTGAATGGTGGAGCTTGTGAAATTGGCCAAACAGGAGATGCAGAAAGAGATAATGGGAACTGCAGATGCTGGAGATTCCAAGATAATAAAACGTGAGGCTGGATGAACACAGCAGGCCAAGCAGCATCTTTGTGCTCCTGAGATGCTGCTTGGCCTGCTGTGTTCATCCAGCCTCACAGGAGATGCAGAAAGACTGTTTCTCCTTGTGCGAGAGTCTGAGACCAACAGGCACCATCTCAGCGTAAAGGGCCACACCTGCCCCCATGTCTAATGGCTTTTTAGAATTTTCAAAGGACCAGCATTGTTTTGATGAGATGGATGGTGTCCCTGTAGCATTAAATCTCTGATTGCTCGAAAGGCTGTAGGTGCGGCACATCAGCATGACATCATATCTTCTCAGGAACAAACTGTAAGCTGATGAGACAGACAGGTCTCACCTCTGCCTCGCTGATTTTCACTTTCAATCTGATTGGAGTGCCATCATCCATGTAATCCTCAGCATGGACCTCCACCAGCCCATCCCTCTGCTGACATCGATTGGCAAAGTCCTTCAACATCTCCTTCACAGCGATTTCCGCATTATTCTGTCAGATCAACAGGCATCCAATGTGTCAACATTCAAAGCAAAGTTATTTTCTACAGCGATAATGGGAACTGCAGATGCTGGACAATCCAAGATAATAAAGTGTGGAGCTGGATAAACACAGCAGGCCCAGCAGCATCTTAGGAGCACAAAAGCTGAAGGGTCTAGGCCCGAAACGTCAGCTTTTGTGCTCCTGAGATGCTGCTTGGCCTGCTGTGTTCATCCAGCTCCACACTTTGTTATTATATTTTCTACAGCACTTATCATGGACTTTCGGACATTGGTCAGAATTTTAGAATCAAAGAGACAGTTTTTGTCATGTGTGATGACCGTTGTATTGATATGATGCAGCTGCCAAACTGTACAGATCCCACAGACTGCAATTCAATGAGGAAGAAGATAATGTTTTGTTACCTGATTACTGACTAGGATATTGGAAAGCCTTGCTTGTTATCAAATTCCCGGCTTATAGATCTATCATATTGACCTGAGAGAGCAGATGAGGTCTCAGTTGAGCAACTCATCCAAGAGTTATTACACTGAGTGCAACCCAACAGTGCGGCGTTCGCTCAGCACTGACCCTCTGACAATGCCCACTCCCTCAGCACTGACCCTCCCACAGTGCCCACTCCCTCAGCACTGACCCTCCGACAGTGCCCACTCCCTCAGCACTGACCCTCTGAGGGTGTGGCGCTCCACAGCACTGACGCTCCAACAGTGCCCACTCCCTCAGCACTGACCCTCCGACAGTGCTCGCTCCCTCAGCACTGACCCTCCGACAGTGCCCACTCCCTCAGCACTGACCCTCTGACAATGTGGCGCTCCCTCAGCACTAACCCTCCGACAGTGCTCGCTCCCTCAGCATTGACCGTCCGACAGTGTGGCGCTCCCTCAGCACTGACCGTCTGACAGTGCGGCGCTCCCTCAGCACTCACCCTCTGACGGTGTGGCGCTCCCGCAGTACTGACCCTCCGACAGTGCGCGCTCCCTCAGCACTGACCCTCCGACAGTGCCCACTCCCTCAGCACTGACCCTCCGACAGTGCGGCGCTCCCTCAGCACTAACCCTCCGACAGTGCGGCGCTCCCTCAGCAATGACCCTCCAACAGTGCCCACTCGCTCAGCACTGACCCTCCGACAGTGCCCGCTCCCTCAGCACTGACCCTCCGACAGTGCGCGCTCCCTCAGCACTGACCCTCCGACAGTGCCTGCTCCCTCAGCACTGACCCTCCGACAGTGCCCGCTCCCTCAGCACTGACCCTCCGACAGTGCCCACTCCCTCAGCACTGACCCTCCGACAGTGCGGCACACCCTCAGCACTGACCATCCGACAGTGCCTGCTCCCTCAGCACTGACCCTCCGACAGTGCCCCCTCCCTCAGCACTGACCCTCCGACAGTGCCCACTCCCTCAGCACTGACCCTCTGACAATGTGGCGCTCCCTCAGCACTGACCCTCCGACAGTGCTCGCTCCCTCAGCATTGACCGTCCGACAGTGTGGCGCTCCCTCAGCACTGACCGTCCGACAGTGCGGCGCTCCCTCAGCACTCACCCTCTGACGGTGTGGCGCTCCCGCAGTACTGACCCTCCGACAGTGCGGCACTCCCTCGGCAATGACCCGCCGACAGTGCCCACTCCCTCAGCACTGACCCTCCAACAGTGCGGCGCTCCCTCAGCACTGACCCTCCGACAGTGCCCACTCCCTCAGCACTGACCCTCCGACAGAGCGGCGCTCCCTCAGCACTAACCCTCCGACAGTGCGGCGCTCCCTCAGCATTGACCCTCCAACAGTGCCCACTCGCTCAGCACTGACCCTCCGACAGTGCGGCGCTCCCTCAGCACTGACCCTCCGACAGTGCGGCGCTCCCTCAGCACTGACCCTCCGACAGTGCGCGCTCCCTCAGCACTGACCCTCCGACAGTGCCCGCTCCCTCAGCACTGACCCTCCGACAGTGCCCGCTCCCTCAGCACTGACCCTCCGACAGTGCCCGCTCCCTCAGCACTGACCATCCGACAGTGCCCACTCCCTCAGCACTGACCCTCCGACAATGCGGCACACCCTCAGCACTGACCATCCAACAGTGCGCGCTCCCTCAGCACTGACCCTCCGACAGTGCCCGCTCCCTCAGCACTGACCCTCCGACAGTGCCCGCTCCCTCAGCGCTGACCCTCTGACAGTGCTCGCTCCCTCAGCACTGACCCTCCGACAGCGCGGAGCTTCTTCAGCACTGACCCTCCGACATTGCCCGCTCCCTCAGCACTGACCCACCGACAGCACGGCGCTCCCTCAGCACTGACCCTCTGAGGGTGTGGCGCTCCACAGCACTGACCCTCCGACAGTGCCCACTCCCTCAGCACTGACCCTCTGAGGGTGTGGCGCTCCACAGCACTGACGCTCCAACAGTGTCCACTCCCTCAGCATTGACCCTCCAACAGTGCCCACTCGCTCAGCACTGACACTCCGACAGTGCGGCGCTCCCTCAGCACTGACCCTCCGACAGTGCGTGCTCCCTCAGCACTGACCCTCCGACAGTGCCCACTCCCTCAGCACTGACCCTCTGACAATGTGGCACTCCCTCAGCACTGACCCTCCGACAGTGCTCGCTCCCTCAGCATTGACCGTCCGACAGTGTGGCGCTCCCTCAGCACTGACCCTCCGACAGTGCGGCGCTCCCTCAGCACTGACCCTCTGACGGTGTGGCGCTCCCGCAGTACTGACCCTCCGACAGAGCGGCACTCCCTCGGCAATGACCCGCCGACAGTGCCCACTCCCTCAGCACTGACCCTCCAACAGTGCGGTGCTCCCTCAGCACTGACCCTCCGACAGTGCGGCGCTCCCTCAGCACTCACCCTCTGACGGTGTGGCGCTCCCGCAGTACTGACCCTCCGACAGTGCGGCACTCCCTCGGCAATGACCCGCCGACAGTGCCCATTCCCTCAGCACTGACCCTCCGACAGTGCGGCGCTCCCTCAGCACTGACCCTCCGACAGTGCCCACTCCCTCAGCACTGACCCTCCGACAGAGCGGCGCTCCCTCAGCACTAACCCTCCGACAGTGCGGCGCTCCCTCAGCATTGACCCTCCAACAGTGCCCACTCGCTCAGCACTGACCCTCCGACAGTGCGGCGCTCCCTCAGCACTGACCCTCCGACAGTGCGCGCTCCCTCAGCACTGACCCTCCGACAGTGCCCACTCCCTCAGCACTGACCCTCTGACAATGTGGCGCTCCCTCAGCACTGACCCTCCGACAGTGCTCGCTCCCTCAGCATTGACCGTCCGACAGTGTGGCGCTCCCTCAGCACTGACCGTCCGACAGTGCGGCGCTCCCTCAGCACTCACCCTCTGACGGTGTGGCGCTCCCGCAGTACTGACCCTCCGACAGTGCGGCACTCCCTCGGCAATGACCCGCCGACAGTGCCCACTCCCTCAGCACTGACCCTCCAACAGTGCGGCGCTCCCTCAGCACTGACCCTCCGACAGTGCCCACTCCCTCAGCACTGACCCTCCGACAGAGCGGCGCTCCCTCAGCACTAACCCTCCGACAGTGCGGCGCTCCCTCAGCATTGACCCTCCAACAGTGCCCACTCGCTCAGCACTGACCCTCCGACAGTGCGGCGCTCCCTCAGCACTGACCCTCCGACAGTGCGCGCTCCCTCAGCACTGACCCTCCGACAGTGCGGCGCTCCCTCAGCACTGACCCTCCGACAGTGCGCGCTCCCTCAGCACTCACCCTCTGACGGTGTGGCGCTCCCGCAGTACTGACCCTCCGACAGTGCGGCACTCCCTCGGCAATGACCCGCCGACAGTGCCCACTCCCTCAGCACTGACCCTCCAACAGTGCGGCGCTCCCTCAGCACTGACCCTCCGACAGTGCCCACTCCCTCAGCACTGACCCTCCGACAGAGCGGCGCTCCCTCAGCACTAACCCTCCGACAGTGCGGCGCTCCCTCAGCATTGACCCTCCAACAGTGCCCACTCGCTCAGCACTGACCCTCCGACAGTGCGGCGCTCCCTCAGCACTGACCCTCCGACAGTGCGCGCTCCCTCAGCACTGACCCTCCGACAGTGCCCGCTCCCTCAGCACTGACCCTCCGACAGCGCGGAGCTTCTTCAGCACTGACACTCCGACAGTGCCCGCTCCCTCAGCACTGACCCTCCGACAGCACGGTGCTCCCTCAGCACTGACCCTCCGACAGCACGGCGCTCCCTCAGCACTGACCCTCTGAGGGTGTGGCGCTCCACAGTACTGACCCTCCGACAGTGCCCACTCCCTCAGCACTGACCCTCTGAGGGTGTGGCGCTCCACAGCACTGACGCTCCAACAGTGCCCACTCCCTCAGCATTGACCCTCCAACAGTGCCCACTCGCTCAGCACTGACACTCCGACAGTGCTGCGCTCCCTCAGCACTGACCCTCCGACAGTGCGCGCTCCCTCAGCACTGACCCTCCGACAGTGCGCGCTCCCTCAGCACTGACCCTCTGACAATGTGGCACTCCCTCAGCACTGACCCTCCGACAGTGCTCGCTCCCTCAGCATTGACCGTCCGACAGTGTGGCGCTCCCTCAGCACTGACCCTCCGACAGTGCGGCGCTCCCTCAGCACTCACCCTCTGACGGTGTGGCGCTCCCACAGTACTGACCCTCCGACAGTGCGGCACTCCCTCGGCAATGACCCGCCGACAGTGCCCACTCCCTCAGCACTGACCCTCCAACAGTGCGGCGCTCCCTCAGCACTGACCCTCCGACAGTGCCCACTCCCTCAGCACTGACCCTCCGACAGAGCGGCGCTCCCTCAGCACTAACCCTTCGACAGTGCGGCGCTCCCTCAGCATTGACCCTCCAACAGTGCCTGCTCCCTCAGCACTGACCCTCCTACAGTGCGGCGCTCCCTCAGCACTGACCCGCCGACAGTGCGCGCTCCCTCAGCACTGACCCTCTGACAGTGCCCACTCCCTCAGCACTGACCCTCTGACAATGTGGCGCTCCCTCAGCACTGACCCTCCGACAGTGCCTGCTCCCTCAGCACTGACCCTCCGACAGTGCCCGCTCCCTCAGCGCTGACCCTCCGACAGTGCCCGCTCCCTCAGCACTGACCCTCCGACAGCGCGGAGCTTCTTCAGCACTGACCCTCCGACAGTGCCCGCTCCCTCAGCACTGACCCACCGACAGCACGGCGCTCCCTCAGCACTGACCCTCTGAGGGTGTGGCGCTCCACAGCACTGACCCTCCGACAGTGCCCACTCCCTCAGCACTGACCCTCTGAGGGTGTGGCGCTCCACAGCACTGACGCTCCAACAGTGCCCACTCCCTCAGCATTGACCCTCCGACAGTGCCCACTCCCTCAGCACTGACCCCTCGACAGAGCGGCGCTCCCTCAGCACTGACCCTCCGACAGTGCCCACTCCCTCAGCACTAACCCTCCGACAGTGCGGCGCTCCCTCAGCACTGACCCTCCGACAGTGCCCACTCCCTCAGCACTGACCCCCCGACAGAGCGGCGCTCCCTCAGCACTGACCCTCCGACAGTGCCCACTCCCTCAGCACTGACCCCTCGACAGAGCGGCGCTCCCTCAGCACTGACCCTCCGACAGTGCGCGCTCCCTCAGCACTGACCCTCCGACAGTGCGCGCTCCCTCAGCACTGACCCTCCGACAGTGCCCACTCCCTCAGCACTGACCCTCCGACAGAGCGGCGCTCCCTCAGCACTGACCCTCCGACAGTGCTCGCTCCCTCAGCATTGACCGTCCGACAGTGTGGCGCTCCCTCAGCACTGACCGTCTGACAGTGCGGCGCTCCCTCAGCACTCACCCTCTGACGGTGTGGCGCTCCCGCAGTACTGACCCTCCGACAGTGCGGCACTCCCTCGGCAATGACCCGCCGACAGTGCCCACTCCCTCAGCACTGACCCTCCGACAGAGCGGCGCTCCCTCAGCACTAACCCTCCGACAGTGCGGCGCTCCCTCAGCATTGACCGTCCGACAGTGTGGCGCTCCCTCAGCACTGACCCTCCGACAGTGCCCGCTCCCTCAGCACTGACCCTCCGACAGTGCGGCACTCCCTCAGCACTGACCCTCTGACGGTGTGGCGCTCCCTCAGCACTGACCCTCCAACAGTACGGCGCTCCCTCAGCACTGACCCTCCGACAGTGTGGCGCTCCCTCAGCACTGACCCTCCGACAGTGCGGCACACCCTCAGCACTGACCATCCGACAGTGCCTGCTCCCTCAGCACTGACCCTCCGACAGTGCCCGCTCCCTCAGCACTGACCGTCCGACAGCGCGGAGCTTCTTCAGCACTGACCCTCCGACAGTGCCCGCTCCCTCAGCACTGACCCTCCGACAGCACGGCGCTCCCTCAGCACTGACCCTCCGACAGTGCCCGCTCCCTCAGCACTGACCCTCTGACAATGCCCACTCCTCAGGACTGACCCTCCGACAGTGCCCACTCCTCAGCACTGACCTTCCGACAGTGCAGTGCTCCCTCAGCACTGACCCTCCGACAGTGCGGCACTGACCCTCTGAGGGTGTGGCGCTCCACAGCACTGACCCTCCGACAGTGCCCACGCCCTCAGCATTGACCCTCCAACAGTGCCCACTCGCTCAGCACTGACCCTCCGACAGTGCGCGCTGCCTCAGCACTGACCCTCCGACAGTGCCCACTCCCTCAGCACTGACCCTCCGACAGTGTGGCGCTCCCTCAGCACTGACCCTCCGACAGTGCTCGCTCCCTCAGCATTGACCGTCCGACAGTGTGGCGCTCCCTCAGCACTGACCCTCCGACAGTGCCCACTCCCTCAGCACTGACCCTCCGACAGTGCGGCGCTCCCTCAGCACTGACCCTCTGACGGTGTGGCGCTCCCGCAGCACTGACCCTCCGACAGTGCGGCACTCCCTTGGCAATGACCCTCCGATAGTGCCCACTCTCTCAGCACTGACCCTCCGACAGTGCGGCGCTCCCTCAGCATTGACCGTCCGACAGTGTGGCGCTCCCTCAGCACTGACCCTCCGACAGTGCCCGCTCCCTCAGCACTGACCCTCCGACAGTGCGGCTCTCCCTCAGCACTGACCCTCCGACAGTGTGGCGCTCCCTCAGCACTGACCCTTCGACAGTGCGGCACACCCTCAGCACTGACCATCCGACAGTGCCTGCTCCCTCAGCACTGACCCTCCGACAGTGCCCACTCCCTCAGCACTGACCCTCCGACAGTGCGGCGCTCCCTCAGCACTGACCCTCTGACGGTGTGGCGCTCCCGCAGCACTGACCCTCCGACAGTGCGGCACTCCCTTGGCAATGACCCTCCGACAGTGCCCACTCCCTCAGCACTGACTCTCCGACAGTGCGGCGCTCCCTCAGCATTGACCGTCCGACAGTGTGGCGCTCCCTCAGCACTGACCCTCCGACAGTGTCCGCTCCCTCAGCACTGACCCTCCGACAGTGCGGCTCTCCCTCAGCACTGACCCTCCGACAGTGTGGCGCTCCCTCAGCACTGACCCTTCGACAGTGCGGCACACCCTCAGCACTGACCATCCGACAGTGCCTGCTCCCTCAGCACTGACCCTCCGACAGTCCCCACTCCCTCAGCACTGACCCTCCGACAGTGCCCGCTCCTTCAGCACTGACCCTCTGACAGTGCCCGCTCCCTCAGCACTGACCCTGCGACAGCGCGGCGTTCCTTCAGCACTGACCCTCCGACAGTGTGGCGCTCCCTCAATACTGACCCTCCGACAGTGCCCGCTCCCTCAGCACTGACCCTCCGACAGTGCCCGCTCCCTCAGCACTGACCCTCCGACAGCGCGGCTCTCCCTCAGCACTGACCCTCCGACAGTGCGGCGCTCCCTCAGCACTGACCCTCCGACAGTGCGGTGCTCCCTTCGCACTGACCCTCCGACAGTGCCTGCTCCCTCAACACTGACCCTCCGACAGTGCCCGCTCCCTCAGCACTGACCCTCCGACAGTGCCCGCTCCCTCAGCACTGACCCTCTGCCAGTGCGGCGCTCCCTCAGCACTGACCCTCTGACGGTGCGGCGCTCCCTCAGCACTGACCCTCCGACAGCGCGGCGCTCCCTCAGCACTGACCCTCCGACAGTGTGGTGCTCCCTTGGCACTGACCCTCCGACAGTGTGGCGCTCCCTCAGCACTGACCCTCCGATAGTGCCTGCTCCCTCAGCACTGACCCTCCGACAGCGCGGCGCTCCCTCAGCATTGACCCTCCGACAGTGTGGCGCTCCCTTGGCACTGACCCTCCGACAGTGTGGTGCTCCCTTCGCACTGACCCTCCGACAGTGCCCGCTCCCTGAGCACTGACCATCCGACAGTGCCCGCTCCCTCAGCACTGACCCTCCTACAGTGCGGCGCTCCCTCAGCACTGACCCTCTGACGGTGCGGCGCTCTCTCAGCACTGACCCTCTGACGGTGCGTCACTCCCTCAGCACTGACCCTCTGACGGTGCGGCGCTACCTCAGCACTGATCCTCTGACAGTGTGGCGCTCCCTTGACACTGACCCTCCGACAGTGCGGTGCTCCCTACGCACTGACCCTCCGACAGTGTGGCGCTCCCTTGGCACTGACCCTCCAACAGTGCGGTGCTCCCTTCGCACTGACCCTCCGACAGTGCCCGCTCCCTCAGCACTGACTCTCCGACAGTGCCCGCTCCCTCAGCACTGACCCTCCGACAGTGCCCGCTCCCTCAGCACTGACCCTCTGACAGTGCCCGCTCCCTCAGCACTGACCCTCTGACAGTGCGGCGCTCCCTCAACACTGACCCTCTGACGGTGTGGCGCTCCCTCAGCACTGACCCTCTGACAGTGCGGCGCTCCCTCAGCATTGACCGTCCGACAGTGCCCGCTCCCTCAGCACTGACCCTCGGACAGTGCGGCGCTCCCTCAGCACTGACCCTCCGACAGTGCCCGCTCCCTCAGCACTGACCCTCCGACAGCGCGGCGCTCCCTCAGCACTGACCCTCCGACAGTGCCCACTCCCTCAGCACTGACCCTCCGACAGCGCGGCTCTCCCGCAAGAAGGAGACAGATAGATGTGGCTAAATGGATCAAAGTATATGGGACAGGCAGGATTAGAGTACTGAGCTTGATGATCAGTAACAGGTCCCTGGGAATAAGGTACGATGTGGAGGTATGGTTACAATTAAAGATCCTTATTGAATCCTGGAGCAGGTTTGAGGGACAGAGTGTATGAACCAATCATATTTCTGGGGCCCAACCTGTTGAAGTCTTACCTGAATGTGGGCCATGTAAGCTTGGACCACCTCCAACCCGTACACATCGATCAGCTCATTCACCAGCTGGATCCCTTTCTGATTGGCTGCTACCTGCGCCCGCAGATCTGACAGATTGTCATGGAGATTGCGTGTCCCGCTGCTGCCTGTGATCTGTGCTGGGGCCTGGAGTGCCTTGGTAACAGCTGTAAGTGACACAGAGTTCACATAGGATGGCACTGGCGGGATAGTGAAATGGGCAGCGGCACGTCTGGTACAGTTCACATATTCTATTGAAGCACTTTAAATGACAGATGACACAATTTTGCAAAACCATATCGGTCATTTAGGTTTATAAATAGATGAATTCTAAACATGATACAATGATCCCTTTCTCCACTGAAACTCAATCCATCGTGCCTGTCTCATTTGTCCAACAATACATCCTGTCTTGTTGGACTGGCCACATACTACTCCAGGAAACTCTCCTGAATACAATCCAGGGAATGTGCCTCTCGCTGCCCCTTACACTGCCAGTATCCCAGGTTGGAGAATGCAAAATCCTCATTCTAATTATGATGTTGGTCAATGGATATCTTTCAAACTGGAGGAAGATTTGTAGCAGAAGTCAGGAGTCGGTATGGGGACCCTTGTTTTTCCTGAATGATATTGCTGATATGGATCATGGTGTGCAGGGGGGCAATTTCAAAGTTTATGGATGAAAGTAGACTGGGGAGACTTGGAAACTGCGAGAGGGACAGTTTGGTACTCCAACAGGATGTTGGCATGTTGGTGGAGTGGGCAGCAAGGGGCAGATGAGGTTTAACGCAGAGAAACATGAGGCGGTGCACTTTGGTAGGAAGAACATTGAAAGACAATGCAAAATATGGTGTACAATTCTATAGGGGCTGCAAGAGCAGAGGGAGCAGAGGGTATATGTCACAGATCACTGAAGGTGGCGGGACAGGGGGACAGAGCAGTTAATAAACAGACCGTGCCCTTGGTTTTATCAATAGGGACATAGAGTACAAGAGCCAGGAGGTGATGCTGAATGTGTACAAGACATTTGTTAGACCCTCAGTGGAAGTATATGATACAGTTGTGGGTGCCGCATTATAGGAAAGAGTGTGAATGCATCGGAGAGAGTGTAGAGGCAATTTACAGGAATGGTTTCAGGAATGAGAAACTTCAGTCAAGAGGATCAATTGAAGAAGTTGAGACTGTCCTCCTGGGACAGGAGATTTGATAGAGGCTTTCATAATCAGGAGTGGGCTGGACAGAGTAGATGTTCCTGCCTGTAAAAGAGAAAAGAACAAGAGGGGCGTAGGTCTACAGTGATGTGCAAACGAGGCAAGGGGGATATGGGATAAACGTTTCCACTCAGCGAGTAGCTCGGGTCTGGAGTGCACTGCCTGAAAATGTGGTGGAGGCAGCTTCATTTGTATTCAAGAGGGACACTGGATGGTCATTTGTATGGAAATGGTGTGCAGGGTATGGGGAAAAGGCAGGAGGTTGGCACTGGGTAATAGAACCAGTGCCAGCAGATTGGGCCAAATGGCCTCTGCCTGCTTCACAACAATTCTGTTACTCTAATGCTGAAGCTGTGGTTACTGGTCACATCGCTGGCCTACTAAACCAGGCAGATGTTCCGGGGGCATGAGTTTGTATCTCGTCATGTCAGGTGACAGAGGGGCTGCGCTCCCAAAGCTTGTGTTTTCAAATAAACCTGTTGGACTATAACCTGGTGTTGTGTGATTTGTGACTTTGGAGAAGGAAATGTGCTGTCCTCACCAGGCCTGGCCTACATATAACTCCAGGCCCACAGCTCACTCTCAACTGCTGTTTGAAATGCCCTGGCAAAGATGAAGGGCAATTAGGGACAGGCTAATAAATGTTGGCTCACCCGGTGACACCCACATCCCATCAACGAAAAGAATAAAAAGAACAAAGCAATCGTATTTGTTATTATTGAAGTGTGCAGAATTGCATGGGAACTCGGTAGCCTGCCAGTTCGCCTCCGAGCCACTCACTGTCCTGACTTCGAAATATATCGCCGTTCCTTCACTGTTGCTGGGTCAAAATCCTGGAATCCCCCTCCCTTTGGGCATTGTGGGTCAACCTACAGTACATGGGCAATGGTGTGGTTCAAGAAGGGCAGCTCAGCACCACCTTCACAGGGACAATGAATGCTGGTCAAGCCAGCAATTCCCACATCCAGGGAACAAATAATTTTTAAAATAAATTCTGGGAGCCTCTTTTCAAGAAAAATGAAAAGGCATTAAAGGATTTGAACCCAGAATACACCAGGGATGACGGAATTCCATTATGAGTGAAACATGGAAGAATCAGGGAGCAGAGAAGGTTTAAGAATTAGAATTAGAACCCCTACAGTGTAGAAACAGGCCCTTTGGCCCAACAAGTCCACACTGAACCCCAGCGCATCCTGCCCAGACCCATTCCCCCATAACTCTACCAATCTACACATCCCTGAACACTACAGGCAATTTAGCATGGCTAATCCACCTAGCCTGCACATCTTTGGACTATGGAAGGAAACCGGAGCACCCGGAGGAAACCCACGCAGACACGGGGAGAATGTGCAAACTCCACAGACAGCCGCCCGAGGGTGGAATCGAACCTGGGTCCCTGGTGCTGTGAGGCTGCAGTGCTAACCGCTGAGCCACCGTGCTGCCCCCCAAGAGGTGACACAGCAGATGTTTATCAGACGATGAGAGATTTTCAAATAGTGAATAGCAAGAATTTATTCCCTCTACTGAGTGGGTCCATAACATAAGGCCAAAGCTTCAAGGTCACTAGCAGTATATCTTGAAGGAAGATAAGGCAAAATGATTGCAACAAGATTGTCAAAATCCAGAATGCTCAACCTGAAAATCACTTCACAATCATTTCAAATGGAAAACTGAACCAACCCGACCCCACCACCAAAGACATTTTTCCATCCCCACCCTTGTCTGCCTTCCGGAGAGACCACTCTCTCCGTGACTCCCTTGTCCACTCCACACTCCCCTCCAACCCCACCACACCCGGCACCTTCCCCTGCAACCGCAGGAAGTGCTACACTTGCCCCCACACCTCCTCCCTCACCCCTATCCCAGGCCACAAGAAGACTTTCCACATCAAGCAGATGTTCATCTGCACATCTGTCAATGTGGTATATTGTATCCACTGTACCCGGTGTGGCTTCCTCTACAATGGAGAAACCAAGCGGAGGCTTGGGGACCGCTTTGCAGAACACCTCCGCTCGGTTCGCAATAAACAACTGCACCTCCCAGTCGCGAACCATTTTAACTCCCTCTCCCATTCCTCAGACCATATGTCTATCATGGGCCTCCTGCAGTGCCACAATGATGCCACCCGAAGGCTGCAGGAAAAGCAACTCCTATTCCGCTTGGGAACCCTGCAGCCTAATGGTATCAATGTGGACTTCACCAGCTTCAAAATCTCCCCTCACCCCCCCACTGCATCCCAAAACCAGCCCAGCTCATCCCCACTTGCCTAACATGTTCTTCCTCTCACCTATCCCCTCCTCCCACCTCAAGCCGCACCCCCATTTCCTTCCTACTAACCTCATCCTGCCTCCTTGACCTGTCCATCCTCCCCAGGCTGATATAACATAAAACAGAAACTAGTTGCATTGATGAGATGACTCAGGTTGTCGTAAAGTCAAGGCAGGCCACTTAGAGGTTATGTCAGGGAGTAAACTTTCAAGACTGAAATGGATCAACTTCTGAAATAAAAATCAAAGTGATGGAAAAACTCAGTAGGTTTGGCCGAATGTGGAGAGACAGAGATGCTGAGTTAACATTTCAGATCGATCATAAGAGCCACTGGATTTTGATTGGGTGAAAGTGAAGAGATTAAAACCGGAGCTGTGTACATGGGGCTGATGCTCAGATGGTCTATTTGAATTGAAAACAGGTTTGAGGGGCTGAATGGCCTCCTCCTGCTCCTCACTGGCAATGTATCACAGAAATTGCCACTTTTCGGGTCAGTAATTCTGACTGTAGAGCACAAATGTAATTTACCAAAATACAGAAAGCAGCAGACAATCTTCTGATGAATTAATTCTCACTTTTGTGGGCTCCTATTAGACTCTGCGCACGCTGAAGGGGTCAGGGCAATAGGAGAAAGGGAAGCAGTGGAGAGTTCACTCAGTGCTGACTGACATAACACAGTGCGGAGCTGAAGGAACACAGCGCGGAGCTGGAGGAACGTAGCAGGCCAGGCAGCATCAGAGGAGCAGGAAAGCTGATGTTGCGGGTTGGAACCCTCAAGAATGAAGAAGGGTCCTGATGCAAAACGTCAGCTGACCTGCTCCTGTGATGCTGCCTGGCCTGCTACGTTCCTCCAGCTCCACACTGTGTTATCTCTGACTCTAGCATCAGCAGTTCTTACTGTCTCTGAATGCAGACTGACCCTGGGTGATTTGTTTCACCTCAGCCCCACCCTCCCAAATTGAGGGGGCCCTCACTGAGGTCCGATTACTCAAATGAGTGGGGCTGAGCTCACTGAGGACATTAACAGAGCAGTGCGGGGTCTCATGCCCCCACTCACCCTCCTCCTGGAAGATCCCATCCTTTACTAGCTTGAACGAAGTGAAGACAGCTCCTTCCTCCTGCAACGATTTGGAGTGAGGTGGCATGGAGCCAGGGGTGATGCCACCAATGTCAGCATGGTGCCCTCGGCTTGCCACAAAAAACACCGCATGAGAAACACCTTTTCGAAAAACCTGTGGGACGTAATAGCCAAGAGGAATATCCAAGTTAAAGGAAGAAATACAAGCCTGCACTTCCAAAGCGGCTTCCACAGCCTCAGGTATTATCGCTGGACTGTAAATTCAGAGGCCTGAATAATGTTCTGGGGACCTGGGTTCAAATCCCCCCAGGACAGACGGTGGGATTTGAATTCAACAAAAAGCTGGAATTAGGAATCTAATAATGACCATGAGTCCATTTTCAATTGTTGGGAAAAACCCATCTGGGTCACTAATCTCCTTTAGGGAAGGAAACTGCCATCCTTACCTGGTCTGGCCTACATGTGACTCCAGACCCACAGCAATGTGGTTGACTCAGAACTGCCCTCTGGGCAATTAGGGATGGATAATAAATGCTGCCTGGCCAGTGACACCCTCATCCCGTGAATGAATAAAGAAATGATGTTGTCCCAGTTGTCTATACTGACAAAGCAGCACTCCTGAAGTTTAGTGCTTTTGTGCTCCTGAGATGCTGCTTGGCCTGCTGTGTTCATCCAGCCTCACATTTTATTATCTATACTCCTGAAGTTTAGTCCCTGTTGTAATGTCGAAAATGCAACCGCTGCACCTTTGCACAGTAGAATCCCCAGTATCGACATTATGATGACAAGACGACAATACATCACAGAAAAAGAATGCTTGGCCCATCAGGAACTGCACCAGCTCTCTGCAAGAACACCTTTCTGCAGCCCTGCAAAATTGACTGAGCTTAATGCCGGTTTCCCTTCTGAGATTCATGATTGAATCTGTTTTTATCACCCTCCCAGACAGTACATTCTGAATCCTAAACACTCATAGTGTTCAGCTTACTCTCCCAGTCATCTCTGGTGCCTTCGCCAATCACTGCAACTCAGTGCCCACTGGTTGCCAACCCTTCCGTCAATGGGGACAGTTTCTCCCTTCTGACTGTGAAGAGCTCTGATTTGATTGGCACAGAGCAGAGGGAGCTTTACTCTGTAGCTAACCCCATGCAGTCCTTGTCCTGGGAGTGTTTGATGGGGAGACAGTGTAGAGGGAGCTTTACTCTGTATCTAACCCCGTGCTGTCCCTGTCCCTGGGATTTTTTGATGGGGGACAGTGTAGTGGGAGCTTTACTCTGTATCTAACCCCGTGCTGTCCCTGTCCTGGGAGTGTTTGATGGGGGAACAGTGTAGCGGGAGCTTTACTCTGTATCCAGCCCCATGCAGTCCCTGTCCTGGGAGTGTTCGATGGGGGACAGTGTAGTGGGAGCTTTACTCTGTATCCAGCCCCATGCAGTCCCTGTCCTGGGAGTGTTCGATGGGGGAACAGTGTAGCGGGAGCTTTACTCTGTATCCAGCCCCATGCAGTCCCTGTCCTGGGAGTGTTCGATGGGGGAACAGTGTAGCGGGAGCTTTACTCTGTATCCAGCCCCATGCAGTCCCTGTCCCTGGGAGTGTTCGATGGGAGACAGTGTAGCGGAAGCTTCCCATACATGTGCTGCCCCTGTCCTTCCAGGCAGTTGGTCATGTTCCAACAGAGTCGTGGATCTTACCGGAGTGATGACTGTCAGGTCCGGAAGATGGCTTCCGCCCGCACTGGGATGGTTACTCAGGATGACATCACCTTCTCTGAGGTCATCACCCAGATGGATAATCTGTCAGGGAGAGAATATGGGAATCAGATGGGGTCCAGACGTTTTGCCAGCTTCAGAGCCCTTTCACCTGCCCCCCACCCCCTTGTTGCCCGGTCAACCTGCTTAAAAACGGGTGGGACTTCACGAGTAAGCCCGCCCTCAGTAACATAAATGGGCTGCTCAGCTCCTGTGGGCTTCACAGCTGAGAATGGTCCTTTCCTTGCACTGGTTACCGAAAACTGCACAGGTGGAGGTAAAATGGGCAGGGAGGAGGTTTTCAAGAAATTATTGTTGGCTGGTTGAGAAAAAAAAACTTTGAAAGGTGCAAGGCTTTGTAAGAAGAGGCATAGATTCCAAAAACAGGGAGGCTATGGTACAAACGTTTTCTATCATCGGTTAGGCTGGAGCACTGTGTCTCTTTCTGATCTGTTCTGATGTACTTTAGGAATAGCATCCAGATCTTGGAGAGAGTTTAAATGAGACTCACTGGAATGGTTCCCGAGATGATGGATTAGCTGGCAAAGAATAAATCTCACTGAGCAGAAAAAAAACTGAAGCAATATGGTCAGAGGATGCAGAATCTTTAAATATTTTGAAGATGAAGGCAGATCGATTTTTAATTCCCAAGGTGGATTGAAGATTATTGGGGAAATTCAGGAATGGAGAGTTGAGGCTAAAACCACATCGGCCACAGTCTTATTTTTGATTTGATTTGATTTGATTCATTATTGTCACATGTACCTAGGTACAGTGAAAAGTTCTGTTTTCCATGCAGTACAGGCAGATCATGCCATAACAGAGTGAGGAATACAATGTTACGGCTGCAGAGAAGGTGCCCAAAGAGTGAGATCAACTTTAATTTAAAATTTGAGAGTTCCATTCAGAAATCTAATAACAGCAGGGAAGAAGCTGTTCTTGAACCTGTGCACACATGTGTTTAAACTTTTGTACCTACTGCCCACAGAAGAGGTTGCAAGAGGTTATACCTGAGGTTGGTGGCACGTTTGATAATCTGTCTGCCTTCCAGAAGCAGTAAGAAATACAGATGGAGTCCGTGGGTGGAAGGTTGGCTTGTGTGATGGACTGGGGCTGTGTTCACAACTCTCTGTAGTTTCTTACGGTCCTGGCCAGAGCAGTTGCTGTACCAAGATGTGATGCATTCGGCTAGAAAGCTTTATCGTGCATCTACAAATTTGGTAAGAGTCACTGTAGACATGTTTGTTGAATGATGGAGCAGGCTCGAAGGGCCAAATGGCCTACTCTTGTTCTTTATTCTTATGTTAATTTATTTCATACAGGCAAAGACCATGAGGGAGTTTAATCGAGTACACAGAAAGAAACTATTAGCAGTGGGAGAGATAATGGGAACTGCAGATGCTGGAGAATCCGAGATAACAAAGTGTGGGGCTGGATGGACACAGCAGGCCAAGCAGCGTCTCAGGAGCATAAACGCTTCATCAGAGAGGGGGATGAAGGGTCTACGCCCGAAACGTCAGCGTTTGTGCTCCTGAGATGCTGCTTGGCCTGCTGTGTCCATCCAGCCCCACACTTTGTATTATTAGCAGTGGGAGGTGGGCACAGGTTTAAAAAGGGAGAACATTTGTTCATGCAACGAGTTGTTGAGAGCTGGAATACACTGCCCAAAAGGGCAGTAGAAATAGCTTCAGTAATTACTTTGAAAAGGGATTAAAATAAATATTTGAAGGAGTTATATGGAAAGATTGGAGGAGTGGGACTAACAGTACAGATTCTCTCTTGGAGCTAGCACAAGCTCAAAGTGATGAACGGTCTGTATCATTCTACATGATTGTTGAGTAATCTAGAAAGGACAAGTGTAAATCTGTGGGATGTACAACAGGCCAGACTGAAGGGGAATAATCTGAAGAGTTATATCTGACTCAATGCAGTAACTCTGCTTCTCACTTCAAAGATGCTGCCGTACCTGGTCCCGCTACTTCTGATGTTACTTCAGATTTCCAGCACCCACTGTGTTTTTCTGCTCCACCCTCCCTGTCAGCTCCACATGCCCTCTACTCCCTTGTCTATCAAAACAGAATCGGGCTTTCAATTAAGTGAGGAGATTAGATATTCCCAGTCCCGCTGTTTCTATTTGCCACCCTCCCCCCACTACATAACAGAGGAGTGTGATGATGGTAAAGTCACTGTCCTGCCCCCAACCCCAACTGAAGCTCCTCACTGAACTCTGACCTTACCTGGAACTGCACGGTTTCCTGCATTGCTCCCAGGTGTACGGGGATGTGGGGGGCATTGGACACCAGGCCCCCTGTGGGGCCAAACAGTGCGCAAGAGAAGTCCAGTCGCTCCTTGATGTTGGTGGAGATGGCTGTTCTCTGCAGTGTACGACCCATCTGCTCTGTAAGGAGAGGGAACAGTCAGGATTAACCACTCGATCCCAGGGCACGAGTCAGTCACTTGTGACTGCAGGAGGGCAAACGAGCCATCTCCTAAATGTGTTCCTGCTGTGAGCATATTGTTACCTATATGTCTCGTACACTCTCTGTAAGGATTGACTCTAATTGACTTGGCTGAGATATCAGCTTACTGCTGTTTATTCCATATGCTCAAACCGGTATACCATTGTATCCTTACTGAAGGAGGATGAAGATATATGGCATTATCTGACACAAATCCAATGGTCTCGTCCCTCCCTGGTCCTATCAGTTGTACCTGCAATACTCATGAAGCGATGTGAAAAGATGGAGAGCTGGATTGTATCGAGTCTGGGTCCGACAGTCTGTGGCTTCCCTCTGCCGATGGTGATCTGGATGTCACCAAGCTTAGTGACACCAGCGATACAGTCTGCTTCAACCAGGATGGTGCTGGCAAGTGAGAAGGAAAAGAGCTTGTATCAACAACATAACTTCCCCAGCACTGTCAACATTATAAAACATCACTGGGCACTTCATGGGGAATGTTACCACATAAAGACGTATTCAGGGCAGTTGTTTTCGGGGATCGAGGTGCTGAAGGCGCAGTCGCCAATGGTGGAGCAAAATAAGAGGTTACAGTTCGAGCGTTGCAGATAACTCAAAGGGTGAAACGGACAGAAGTGGTGAGGATGCACTGATGGATCAGACTGACTGTAATGGCATTGGACTATAACTCAGAGACCCTCACCCTGCCAGGACTTGTGCTCTGGGAACAT